>NC_053025.1:577269649-577459068 GCF_003073215.2 Triticum urartu | reverse complement strand
GAAGAGAGCTCCCCCTCAATATGATACCAACACAACCGAAACTCATACACAAGATAATCAAGATAACATCAGATTTAGAATAGGCTCCACAAAGATTCATCACTCATAGCATATAACATAAGTCGGTACAAACATATCATAAGTTCAATAACAGGTTAATCACATAGCATGAGTTCGATAACAAGATAATAAGATAATATCATAGCTTCATATCACATAAATAAGTGCCTACTCCCCCTTGCAGCAAATACCCAAAAGGAGGTGCCATAACAGCATCAAAGATCATCATCGTCATCATCATCAATGAGCACCACTACCACCAGCCTCATCAAGGAAGTCAGCCCACTCAGGACCCGAAGGAAAGCCGAAGTCAGAAGGTGGAACATCAGGAAGACGTTCATCGTCACTCAAATTTTAAACTCCGGAGTCTCTCAGACGAGCCTTCGGAGCATTCTTGGAGGTGACCAAGTGTGTGACAACGTCATGATTTTGGGAGAAATGAAAGGTAAGCATCTTCATCATGGCAGAGTGAGCTTTCCCAAGGAAATGAGAAATGCAACCAAAATATGCAGAGCCGGAAGAAGTAGAACGAGCGGTAGGAGGAGGAACACTAGCCGGAGTGCGACGAGCAGGAGCAGAAGAGTCCTTGGGAACCCAATTATCCGCCATGTGAGGTGGAATGACCCACCGTTCATGCAAGTGAGTGCGGGCAATGGGAAATGGAGCAACACTCTCGATAAATGCCTGAAGAAAGGGGGCATGAGGAAAGGCTCGCTTGTGTTGAAGACAAGCAAGACAGATCTCATGCCACAGAAAATGAGGGACATTTATCTTCCCCTTTGGATACGCATAGAGGCGATGCATGAGATCAATGCAATAGCTATTACATGACCCCTTGTCACCCATCTTGGGATAGATGGTACGAATGACACACTGATAGATGATGTAGAAAGGTGAGCGCCAAATGGAGATTTGGTTCAGACCCTTTTGTTTCTCATCATTAGTCAAATCTCCTATTGGTTTGAGAAGATCCATATGCCCTTGGGCCTATGGTTGGGGTCATCCTTATGGATTTTGAACCCGGTGTCAGGAAACCCAAGAGCAGCAACAAATTGAGAATAAGATGTCGTGAGCACGGTGTCGGAGGTCATCCAAGTGACGATGTTATTTGGACCAAAATAACATGTGACATAGAATTGATGAATGGCAGCTTGGTTAAAATCATGCTGAAATTCGAATGGGGAAGCAAGATTGGATGACTCAATGAGCTCAATACTTCCTGGATATTTCGCCGGATGACCACGAATATGCTCTAAGTCAATGCATAAATTTAGAGATAGACCTTTAGGAATGATGATAGTGGTAAAAATGTTGGCTTGGACATTAGTGCGAAAACGAGCACCGTGTGAGTCGCTAACAGCAGTGAATTGATCTATGTCACGACGAAGCTTAAGATAGGAAGCTATGGGAACCTCATTGAACCTTTTAATGATGCGACCGTGAGGAAGTGGAGGTTCAAGAGAGATGCGACGGGCTTCACCTTGAGGTTGTTCCGGAGGAGGAGGAGGCTTGAAAGTGGGACAAAGTGTTCCCGGTTTAGGTGCGGAGGTGCGAACAGCGACATAGGCGGGCTGCTCCAAATCCGCCATTTCATCCTCATAGTCGGATCCCTTCGATGAGGAGTCGCTAGCCGAGTTGTGCACTAGAGAGGACGTTGCGTACGTCCGGTACATAGCGGACGACCGGAAGCACTTGTGGATTTTTGAGAACACAAAGGGTCATAGTTGGGGTCCTAGTTGGTGCTAATGACCATGATGGGGAGATGATGAGTTCGAAAACGTAGTAGGATGCAAAATCACAATATATTAGGCATTGGGTATCCTATGTCAACTCTAAAACACACTGCTCAGATATTGTTCTAAATGACAAGAGCGGTGGCCAATGGCCACCATGTATGAGTATACTTGACATGGCTTCCCAAAGATTTGAACTTTGGGTGCATAATCACTACTCCATCATTGAAAGCACCATAGTTAGAATAACATGATAGCTTTGAGAGTGTTTGTTCTATTTATGCATTATGTAGGGTGAGAATATTCATGAATTGAATGTCTCCCCCTAAATATATGCCTACATCAAGACAAGACATAGAGTTTATGCATGAATGGGTACTAGATTTCACATAATATTGTCAAGCTCTAAGATACCAAGTTCACGCTTAAGTTGACAAAACCTTGCTTCATCCAATGGGTTGGTGAAAATATCTGTAAGTTGCATATCTGTGACAACATGAGCAATGTCAATATCACCCTTCTCAACATGATCTCTCAAGAAGTGGTACCTAATGTCAATGTGCTTGGTGCGGGTATGATCTTTGGGGTTCTTAGCAATATTGATGGCACTTTCATTATCACATAGAAGAGGCACATGTCTATAGGTGATACCGTAATCCTTCAAAGTTTGCCTCATCCATAGTAACCGAGTTGCACAACTGGCGGTTGCAATGTATTCAGCTTCGGCGGTGGAGAGGGCAACACAATTTTGTTTCTTCGAGGACCAACTTACCAAGGAGCGTCCAAGGAATTGACATGCACCGAAGGTGGACTTACGATCCACTTTGTCTCCAGCCCAATCCGCATCCATGTACCCAATGAGATCAAACTTAGCATCCTTGGGGTACCATAGACCCAACTTTGGGGTGTGAACAAGGTATCTAAGAATATGCTTAACCGCCTTATGATGACTTTCCCTAGGGGAAGCTTGAAATCTAGCACAGATGCATACACTAAACATGATGTCTGGTCTAGATGCACAAAGATAAAGCAATGAACCAATCATAGAGCTGTATTTAGATGGGTCGAAGGGGATACCGTTTGTGTCTTCAGTGAGTACATTTTTGGTTGGCATAGGTGTCTTACATGGGCTAGCATCAGACATGCCAAATTTTGCTAGGATATCCTTGAGGTATTTTGCTTGAGACAAGAAAATTCCTTCTTGAAATTGTTGAATTTGAAATCCGAGGAAGAACTTCAAATCCGCATTGAGTGACATTTCAAAATTCTTGGTCATTGAAGCCGCAAACTTCTTGCACAAATGAATGTTAGGAGAACCAAAAATGATATCATCTACATAGATTTGGCATAAGATCAAATCACCTTTGTCCCTCTTAGTAAAAAGAGTGGGATCGATCACCCCTCTCACAAAACCATCATCGAGTAAAAAATTATTAAGATGATCATACCAGGCACGAGGTGCTTGTTTGAGGCCATACAAAGCCTTATGAAGTTTATACACATAGTCTTTGTGACCGGGATCAACGAACCCAGGTAGTTGTGATACATATACTTCTTCTTGTAGAGGACCGTTAAGGAAAGCACTCTTCACATCCATTTGATGTAATGTAAAGCCATTGAAAGCAGCATAAGCAAGTAAGATGCAAATGGATTCCATACGGGCAACGGGGGCAAAGGTCTCACCAAAGTCCAAACCTTCAACTTGTGAGTACCCTTGTGCCACTAGCCTTGCCTTGTTGCAGATGATTACACCATTCTCATCTTGCTTGTTCTTGAAAATCCACTTTGTTCCAATGACGTTGTGTTCTATAGTTGACCTCTTGACTAATGATCACACTTGATTGCGCTCAAAGCTATTCAACTCTTCTTGCATAGCAATGAGCCAATCGTTGTCCATCAACGCTTCTTGTACCTTGAGAGGCTCACTAGACACAAACAAGAAGTGAGCACAAAAGTTTGTCAATTGTTTACGAGTGACTCTACCTTCCGATATGCCGGTGAGAATTTTGTCAACATCAACACGACCGGCCACTCGAGGCATGATGGAGGTTAAGGTTTCGCGAGGTTCAATTTCATGTCCATCATCCACATCCTCAACATAAGGATCATTGATGTGTGGTGGAAGGTCTTCTTCTTCATCTTCCATTTGTTGAGGTTCATTGTCAATGATTGCACTTTCTTGTTCTTGCCCTTGGTGATGATCTTGTTCTTGATGTTTATCATGAAGAGGAACTTGATCATCATCTTGTACTTGGTCTATGGGTATTTGTTGAACAATTGGAGCTTGAGGTGGTATGGGTGTTGAAGTAGTTTGATGATGCGTGAAGCTTCCATCTTCTTCTTCATCATCATGAGGTTCTTGTTCCATTGGAAGAAGTGCACCAACACCCATGGTCAAGATATCTTGAGAAGAATCTTCTTCACCTACATCACTTAGATCAACTTGCTCCCCATGGAAGCCATTAAATTCATCAAACACCACGTCACAAGTTTCTACAACACATCCATTGGATTAGTTGTAGACTCTATAGGCGTGAGAGTTTGATCCATAGCCAACAAATATGCCCTCAATGGTTTTGGATTGAAATTTTCCTAACCGTTCTCTTTTGTTGCGAATGAAACATTTGCACCCAAATACCCGAAAGTACTTGACATTTGTCTTGTTCCTAGTTAGAAGCTCATATGGAGTCTTTTCCAATATAGTGCGGAGAAAGAGCCGGTTTGATGCATGGCAAGCAGTGTTGACAGCCTCGGCCCAAAAACTATGTGGTTACTTGTATTCATCCAACATGGACCTTGCCATCTCCACAAGTGTGCGGTTCTTTCTCTCTGCTACACCGTTTTGTTGGGGAGTGTATGGAGCTGAATATTGATGTTCAATCCCTTCATCACTAAGAAATTCTTCCAAGGTGTAGTTCTTGAACTCGGAGCCATTATCACTTCTTATTGCCAAGATTTCTTTGTCAAACTTGCGTTGTGCTTGCTTGGCAAAATCAATGAAGGTGATCTTCGTCTCGTCCTTGGACTTGAGGAAGAAAACCCCTGTATATCTTGAGTAATCATCAACAATAACAAGTCCATACTTTTCCCACCAAGACTATCCCATGAAGGAGGCCCAAAAAGATCCACATGAAGGAGCTCCAAAGGCCTTGAGGTAGACACAATATTCTTGGGTGGGTGCTTTGATTGATGTTGCTTCCCGGCTATGCATGCACTACACACACGATCTTTCTCAAAAGCGACATTTGTTAGTCCAAGGATGTGATTACCCTTTAAGAGATCTTGAAGATTTCTCATGCCGACATGGGCTAGCTGGTGATGCCATAGCCACCCCTTATTGGCCTTGGCCATTAGACAAGTTGCATGGAATGTGCTCTCTTTCGAGAAATCAACCGTGTAAAGGTTGCCATCCAACTCTCCAACAAAGGCCACTTCAAGAGTATCTCTCTTAAAGCCTTTCACATCCGTTAGTCCAAAGAGTGTATCATAACCAACAGAAGCCAATTGGCGAACAAAAAGCAAATGGTATTTAAGGGATTGGACAAGCATGACATTTGCAAGCGACATGCCATTTGTGATAGCCACCTTGCCCAACCCGAGTACCTATCCTTTTGATCCTCCACCAAACATAATGCTCATAAATGGTTGAATAGATTCCATGAAATCATAGAGCAACTTGCTATCTCCGGTCATATGATTGATACATCCACTGTCAATCACCCATTTTACTCCACCGGAGAAAGCAACCTACACACAATTATGACTTGGTTAGAGGAACCCATTTTGCAAGGGGACCTCTCAAGTTAGTCACAAGGGTCTTAGGGACCCAAATAGCATAAAACCAGAATGCATTTCGAGGACCAACAAACTTTGCATAAACCTCTCCATCCTTAGCCTTACAAAGTACATAGGATGGAGGCGTGAACTCTTTTGGCTTGTTGAGAGTGGACATGCCCCTCGTGGCTTTCCCACTAACAACCTTACCTTTCTCCTTGTGCCCTTGTTGTACAAAAGTTTCTTTTAGAGGGGTGGTGCACTTTTGAGAGGATGTCTTCTTCTTGCTTGTGCTAGGTTCAAACCCGAGTCCCTCTTTGGCGAACACTTCATTGTGTTGGCTCAATACCTCATTAAGGTTCTTTTGCCCTTGAGCACACGTCATGAGCCCTTTCTCGATTTGAGCCTTGAGAAAGCGATTTTCCTCAAGAATAGATGCTAGATCACTACTAGAGTTAGTAGTACAAGCATCAACATTGATAATAGGAGAAGAGTAAGCCTTGGCTAGAGTTTCAAGATAAGTAAGCTTGAGTGTCTCAAAACTCTTTGTAAGAAGGGTGAGCTCTTCTTCCTTAGTCTTGAGGGACACGGATAGGAGCTCACAATCCGTAGAAAGAGAAGCATGAGACTTCGCAAGCTTACTTTTATCATTCATCAACTCTTCACAAGAGTCAATAGCCTTTTTCAAGGAGGCAAGATCTTTAGTATGAGCATCAATGTTTGCACCAATTTTTAAGCATAGTTCATCATTTCATGCTTCCTCATATTGGACTTTCCACTCAAGGATTTCATATTTTTCCTTTTCCTCGGTGACGAGGGTTTCGAGTTCCTTAATGGAGATGGTATGCTTACTCACCATCTCCATAAGCATACGAAACATAGTGAGCTTCTTTCCTTTAAGGGAGCACATGAACTTATTTAGTTTAGCAAGCATAGGATCATCTATATCATCATCCTCATAACTATCCTCCGCATCAAGATACTCATCACTAGGAGTAGAAGGAGTGAAAAGATGAGGGTTTGATCGTGGGGTTACCTTGACCTTGTCAGGAGAGTGTTGGTCCTCTCCATCTTCTACCACGGCCTTTGCCATGAGGCACTTTTGAGCGTTGCCCTTGTAGTCCTTCATGTAGTTTTAGGTGACAACATCACCACTCTTGTTGACTAGCCTCAATGCGTTTTGAGAATCTTGAGCAACTCCGGCAACGCCACTAACATCATCCGGATCAAATTCTTATTGAGCAACCATTGCTTTCCCATCTCTCTTCTTGAGCTTGGAGTTCAAATGATTTGGCAACTTCTTTTTGGGAAAGGTCTTGGGAAACATTGATTTATCCTCCCTCTTCTCATAAGGGCACTCATTGGAGAAGTGGTTGGTTTCTTCACAGTTGTAGCATTTTATTACTTTCTTCTTTTGAAATCTTCCCTTGAATTTTCCAGCGCTAAACTTCTTGACAAAGAGAGCCATGTCTTCATATGAAGGGCCCTCATCGGATTCAACCTCATCACCATCATCATCATCATCATCATCATTTTCTTCTTCTTCTTCTTCTTCACTTTGCTCATCTTCACATACATGCTTGGCCTTCAATGCAAGATTGATCTTTGATGTTGGAGTACCATGCATGGCAAGATGTTTTGTGGCATTTGCCTTTGACTCTTCAAATAGTTGGAAGGTGGATATGATGTCATATGTAGTCATTTCCTTGAAGGCATGGTGTTTGTCGGCATCCTAGGAATGGGGGTCCCCAGACTTGCCTGCCTGCGGCCCGCGGCGTGGCTGAGCCTGCAAGCCGTACGACCCATCTTCACCAACAATGCATCCAAGACCCCCGCGAGGGTCCAAGCCTCGTGAGGTGGACGACGCAAGGCCTCCTCTGTAGTGGCCTAGCCAGGCAGGCTCATGAGGAGCAGAGATATCAAGGCGGGGCAAACCTCACGAGACCCTCGTGACGTGAGCCGTGACGCACGGCACCAGGCGGGCGCTAGCGCGCGCAATGTCCTTGTTTCCTCTTTGGTGCTAAGGAGGCCAGCGCAGGTGAAGAGTACCGAGGCATCAGGCAAAGGTTGCTATATTGGTGCAACGAGACCAAGACCAGGAGGACGGCAAGACGGAGGTCATCGTGGATCCCAAGACGGCGTCACCACCAGAGCCTTTGGCAGGCGAAGACCAATTTTGTCAGGATAGCTTGTACTAGCTGCCCCCCTTCAAATTAGCCCGCCATTGTTGGCTCCCTTCCCGCTCGATATTTGGGAAGAGGACCAGGGCCAATATAAATAGGACTAGCCACCACCTTAGTGAGGGACGGATCATTCAGACCATCCTCACACACACAAGCTCACAGAGCTCAAGAACACCTCAACCTCAGGAGGCTGTCCTTCCCTTGTACTATTCATCATTAGCCCTAGAGGCATTCCACCACCACCACACTGGAGTAGGGTATTACACCACAACGGTGGCCCGAACCAGTATAAACCTCGTGTCTTTCTGTGTTGCGAGTTCGTCGAGTTCGTCCGTGAGATCTTAGTGAGCTAGGGCGTAGATTGGTGGGAAGGAAAAGACTTTGCGCGCACCCCAGTGTTCGAACCTTAAGGGTTTGCCGGAACCCCACATCCGACATTTGGCGCGCCAGGCAGGGGTGCGCCGTAGCTTCCCTTCCATTAGTTCGTCGCGCCGTCGCTCCGTCGTCTCCATGGCGGACGCTCGCCGTGCTTGAGCTGAGCGTCGGGCTGCCCTCACCGCCCGTCGCTCAGACGGCTCCTGTCGGCGGGCCATATCGCCGTTCTCCGTCTCTCGCCGCCAACGCAGCCACCGACCCGGTGGGGAACGAGCAATAGGCGTCCTCGCTGCATCCTTCGGTGCGGCAGGACGGCCGCACCGCCACTCCATCGCTGACCCCTGCCGGTTCTTCGTCTCACGCGCACCGCACTCCCATGGAGGCATGGGCCGCGCTCCTCATGGCGAACGAGCTCCTGCGTTACCGCCCCGTCGACGACCTCTACGAGGAGTGGCTCGACCGCGTTGCCGAGCTCGTCCGCGCCGCAGGGGGCTCTCCGGCGCCGTCCCACTCTATGCCTCCCTCTCAACCAGCCGCGGGCGATGGGGCTCATGGCGTGCCTCCACCGCCTCAGCCCCAAGATGTCGCCTTGGCACCAAGGCGCGCGGCTCCGCAACGTGATCCGCCGCGCCCGGCGCCCGCGCGCGAAGAGAGAAGCTGCCAAGAAATTCCGCGGCCGCGAGAAGCTGCACCTGCGCTCTCCGCGCCACCTCGTCAAGACCGCGCACCGCCCGCAACGGTGCAGCTAGGACCAAGATCCACCTCTGAAGCGGGCCTCGGAAACCACGGCTGGCTGCCGCGCCTTCACCCCTGAGCTGCGTAGCGTCGCCTGGCCGGGAAAGTTCAAGCCGGATCTGCCTCTTCGCTACGACGGTACCGCCGACCCCACGGAGTTCCTGCAGCTCTATGAGCTGAGCATCAAAGTGGCCAACGGCGAACTGGTTTCCCATGGCTCTCAAGGATGGAGCTCGCTCCTGGCTCCTGAACCTGCAGCACGGCTCGATCTCCTCCTGGGACGAGATGCGTGATCGCTTCGTCGCCAACTTCTAGGGCACACGTGACCGCCCACCGGCCGCGGGTGACCTACGCCGCATCAGGTAGCAGCCAGGAGAGACCATCCAGAAGTACATCCAGCGCTTCAACAACACCCACCTCAAGATCCCTAAGGTCACGGACGAGGCCATCATCTCCGCGTTCTCCGACGACGTCCATGATGTCAAGATGAAGGAAGAGCTCGCCATCCACGAGGAGCTCTACACATCTCAGGAGCTATTCAACCTGGCGACCAGGTGCGCAAGAGCTGAGGAGGGGCGCCTCTCTCTCCTTGAGCCGCCAGCTATGGGCGCGGAGGAGAAGAAGGCCAAGGCCAAGGACGTGAAGCGCAAGGAGGTAGCTGTGCTCGCAGCGGAGCGCGACATCAAGCGGGGCAGAGATCAGCCCGAGTCATCCAAGAACGGCCGACTGTTCTGCGCCTTCCACAACCTAAACACCCACAACACCAGCGACTGTCAAGAGCTCAGAGCCATACGAGAAGGACGCTACGGTCGATGCCTCGAGCGCAACGACCGGGGCTACGGCCGCGGAGGAGGACGTGGAGGCGGATACTGGGACGACCGTGGCCCGTGCCAGGAGTGGCGCGACCAGCCTCGTGAGGACCATTGGCAGGACCAGCCTCGTGAGGGCGCCTGGAGGGACCTGCCTCGTGAGGATCGCCCCCAGGGCAACACCGGTCTTCCCCTGCTGCCGCCACCAAGAAGGAACGACGACCACCACCAAGACAAGGGGGTTGGGGGCTTCCAGGAGCCACGCGTGATCGCCTCCATCTTGGGCGGCGCCCAGGTCCCAACCTCTCAGCACGCCTTCAAGCAGTTTGCTCGGGAGGTGAACGCGGCGCTCCCCAAGCTCGAGGCCACATGCCCGCTTAGGTGGTCCCAATGCGCATCACTTTCAACTCGGCGGATCAACTCAAGTGCGCAGCCACCGCTGGCACCCTCCCTATGCTATGTTTCCCAGTCATCAGCAATGTGCAGGTCACCAAGACCCTCATCGACGGCGGTGCAGGGCTCTACGTCCTGTCCGTCGACACGTTCGATAACCTCCAAGTGCCATATGAGCAGCTCCAGCCCACCAAGCCTTTCTCAGGAGTGACCGACGGCTCCACCATGCCGATAGGGCAGGTCCACCTGCCTGTCACCTTCGGGGAGCACAAGAACTACCGCACTGAGCTCATCGACTTCGACGTCGCGCACATCCGCCTGCCGTACAATGCCTTCCTCGGGTATCCAGCCCTGGCCAAGTTCATGGCAGTCACTCATCACGGCTACAACATTCTCAAGATGCCAGGAAGCGGGGGAATCATCATGGTCCCGTGTGAAGAGAGGGATGCGGTGTGCTCCCTCGAGTGCGCCTTTCAAGCCGCAATAATCGACGACCCTGACAGCAGAAATGAAGGCCCTCTGGAGGCCATCCCCAAGAAGAAGAAGCTGCGCTGTGCAGGACCTCAGGAGGATGGCGCCACGGCAGAAGCCACGTCAGGACCAGTGCCCGCTCCAGGGGTGCCTCCCTCCGTCGCATAGGAAGGCGTGCCCGGCGCCCTCCTCAGGCAGGGCTCGGGGGCTCTCTTCTGGAGGACCTCAGACCTTGCCAACCTCACGAGGGAGGTGCTTGGGCACCACTTGGAAGCGTGCTTCGCGGCACGTGACCCTCAGGAGAGCACAGGGCAAGGAGTGCCCACCACTCAGGCGTTCATCACCAAGACCACCCAGGAACTGCAAGAAGCAAGAGCCATGTGCGACGACAGCCGCCCACGGGGCGCAGCTCCGCATCCTGGCGATGATGCTGGGTGCGTGTCTGCATCGACGTCCCAGGGCTCAGCAGGGCCGCATCTCAGGAGCGTTTCTGGCCTTCGCGTGTGGGCCGCTGCGAGGTCCCGCTGCACAGCTACGTTCGTATGCCCTTTGGCTTGCCGAGCGTGGCGTCGGCCTATCAACGCAACAAGTGACGTGTCCTGGCGGCTCAGGAAGCCAGGTACCACGCCGTTTTGGAGGAGATGGAGACGGTCTTCAGGGAACCTCCCGAACCCTCGGAGCCTCTCGAGGCTCAGGGTTTTGGCGGCTCATGAGGAGTCATTTCTTCAACGCACGCATTCAGCTGCATCAACTCTACTTCGTCTACAGAACTAGGTGACATCTTCCAAGCTCGTTTAGCTGGGAGCGCCCCACGGGCTGTATTATTCCCAGGCCGTGTGGGTCCGTCCCTGCGGCATGTACCCCTTTTGCTTATGTCTTTAGCTTACCTTGTTGGGGGTGACCCTCGGGCTGCATCATCCCCAAGCCGCTCGGGACGGACCCGGCGGCATGTATTTTCCTGCATTTATCCAAGCTGATTTGCCTTCCCTGCTTAACCTGCACACGGTTATCACCTGCTCGATTGCTTCCCACCAAGGGTCTGTTCGTCCTATGCAATTCGCTTGCACATTAAAAGGGGGGCTCCTGAGCATCGCGACTCAGGAGCTTTTACTGGCTCTCCAGCCCTCACCCTGGCCTTGACCATGGCATCGCGACCTGGCATACCAGCGGCGGCTGAGCTCGCTCGAGGGCCGGGACCTGAGGACGTAGAGTGCTTGCATCTAACCGCCTTGCAGGGACATACAGTCACCAAGACTCAAGACCAAGCGCAACCTGCCTTGAGGTAGGGCCTCCCGAGTCCCGCGCTGGCTCACGAGTGCCCAGATACACCTTGCAGCCCTGCCGTGCAAGCCACGTGTCAGGGCGGGGCTGTACACGCCCCGGGGGCTCCTCCCGGAGGGGGCCCCCATCGCACGCCCAAGTGGAAGCACCATGCTCCGCGCTGGCTGACGACACTGCCGAGGAGCGGCTATGCCCATGCACAAGCGGAAGCACTATGCTCCGCACTGGTGATAAACAACTGAGGGCGGCCCCATGGTGGTACCAACCTCAAGGAGCCCAGAGCTCAGCGCCCAGCCTCACCACAACGCCTCCCATCGGGAGAGCCACACGAGGGGGCTGGGCATGAGGGCTGCGCTCGAGTTACGCCCAAGCGCACGCCGCCCAACCAGGTCCCCCGGACCCGGGCGTCACGCGCCCCTCCCGAGGCTCGGTGAGGGCAGGTATGGAAATTGTTTGCACGTCAAGGGGGACTCCTGAGCATCGCGACTGAGGAGCCTAACTGGTCACGTAGCCCCTCACTCCTTGGTCCGTCCTGGTCTCCGGTCAGCCCAATGGCGGTTGAGGTATGCACGAGGCCGGGCTCTGCCGACGTAGAACATTAATCTATCCTCACGAACTCTTCCTATATGATGTTTGCGTGTCAAGGGGGACTCCTGAGCATCACGACTCAGGAGCCTAACTAGTCACGTAGCCCCTCACTCCTTGGACCGTCCTGGTCCCCGGTCGGCCCAATGGCGGTTGAGGTATGCGCGGGGCCGGGCTCTGCCGACGCAGAACAAAGCAAATAGGAAGGAAAACACAAAATCTCGAAGAAAATATTACAAGCATATTGTTCTCACAATACCAAATGAAAAGTCTAAACGCCTCCACGAGGCCTGATATATGTTGCAGGAACGAAACGGGAAGAATAGTCGCAGGTCACCCTGGATATCGCCATCGCCTGCAGAAGGTGCTCCCCCATGGGCGACGATGTTCTCACCTTCAACTGCAGGATCCGCGGCATCGCCAAACAGAGGATAGGAGACAAAGCCGCGGAACTTCCCCAGGAAACCCTCCACTTGACCTTCAACAGCTGCGGTGGCGGCTTCGCAGTGATCTTCAGCCACAGGCTCCAGCAGCTCGTCAAGGCGGGCGTTGGGGTCGTGGAGGTACAGATGGCTGAGGACGCGAGTCAGTGCGGTTGAAGACAGGACGCGAGCTTCTGCCTCCGCAATGGGACCGAGACGATCGACGACCTCCTCAAGCGCCTTCACCACGAGAGGAAGCAGCTGGGCGGGGCCATCCTCGTCGGTGTCCAGCGGCTTCTCCAGGCCATGCTCGTAGAGCATCCTCAGCGCCTTGCGAGATCTCTTCTCGAGATCGGCGAAGGCCACACGGTCTTCGGCCAGGACTCGCGCCTTGGCGTCAAGATCGGCCTCCCTCGTCCCCATCTTCCGCTCCAACTCTTCCAACCGGTTGCGCTCGGCAGCCTGCTTCTTTCCCAGCTCCGCCAGCTCAGCATCACGACTCTTGATGACTTCCTCCCGGGCCTTCATCTCCTCCTCCTCTGCTTGGCGGCGGCGTACCTCTTCGGGGTGCTTGTTTCGCAGGCTCTGCAACTCGCCCTCCAGCGCTTGGCAGCGGTCACAAGCGGCCTTGGCATCTTTCAGCGCCGCCTCACGATCGGCTGCAGCGCCGGCGGCTCCTTGCTTTTCCCTCTCGGAAGCCGCGACAGCCTGGCCCAGCGCCGCGCGAACCGCCAGGTCAGAATGAAGACAGCCGGAGGCCAACTCCAGACGCCCGGCCACCAGTCGCGGGTCAGCGCTCAGGAGATCCGCCTGCAGTTGGGTCATCTCTGAAAGGGCACGCTCCAAGACGGCAGCAGGAGCAGAAGAACCAGGGAGTGGAGGTGCAGCAGTGGGAGGAAGCGACACCATCACTAGGGCTTGGGAGACCGCAGGCCCCGGAGCAGCTAGGACCTCGTCAGCCGCGCCAGGTGCCGGCACCTCCGGAGCCAGCGGGGCCATGGGGGCTGATTCCACGCGGCGATGTTCCTCTTGGCCCCGCAAAAATGACCGGGATGGGGAGATGCGGGCGCTGCTGCCTCCTTTCTCTGCGGAGGGAGGCATGACCGCCGTATTATCCTTCCTCTTCTTCACCGAAGATGCCGGCCTGATCAACCAAGGGCGAGTGTCAGGAAATAACAAGTACCGGCAGGGATAAAGCGAAGCTCGAAACACCTACCGGTCCACCGCGAGTACTCCACCTTTCGCTTGTGAAGCTTGAGGCTAGACAGCATCGGGACCTGAGGGGCAGGCGTTCGGGCTCCGGCGGCGACATGCGGTGTGGAGGCAGAACCAGATCCATCCTCAGGAGGTGTAGGGGTGGAGGCGACACCACAGACCACCAGCGACGACCTACCTTCGTCGGGATGAGGGGTTCCTCCCTCTCCCCTTGGTAGGCGTCGGCTTCAGCATCATCGGGAAGGGCGCGGAGAATCTCGGCCTTGCTCAGAGGGGAAGTCTCCCCCACCTCTTCCGGGGTCTTCTCCGAGTCCACCTCCTCTCCCCCCTCTCCGCGGGACTCGCCAGAAGACACCTCCACCGGTTCCTGCGCCGTAGGAGCTCCCGTAAACACCGGCGGCACCAGCCCGCATGCATCAAAAGTCGGCCTGGAGGCGACGAATTCGTCCCGGTCCCTGCGTTGGAACAGGGGAATGAAGGCGCTAGGCGGGTACTCCTGGTTGTCTCCGACTATGAGACGCAGGACAGCGTCCAGTTCGTCATCAGGCAGGTCCCCCGGCCTCAGGCGGGCCTTGTTTTCCCCTCCTTCAAGCTCCCAGAAGGGGAGCGCGCGCCTGGAGTGGGGCAACCTGCAGCGTCAAGAACTCCCTCAGGAGCATCGCTCCCGTTATTTTGGCCGCCCTCGCATTGCCCGGCTTCAGGTTAGTCATCATCTGTCCCAACACTGACGATGCCCGCTCGTCGACAAGCTCCGCCCTGGGCCACTCCTTGCCCTGCCGGGGCGCCTCCATCGGCAACATCAGGCGCGGATGGGCGAGCTTGGCATCCATCATGACCCATTTGGATCGAATATTGTCGGCCCTCTTCCCGGTGCTCGAGATCGAGTTGGCCTTGCCAGACGCAATGAAGTTGGCGCATCCAGAGATGTGACCCTCACTGACGTGGAGGAAGAAGAAATGGTGCAGGAGCGCCATGGACGGCATCACGCCCAGGTACGCCTCACAATAGTAGGCAAAGATGGACAGGAGGAGCACAGAGTTGGGATGGAGATGCAACGCTTGCAGCCTATAGTGGTCGAGGACTTCATAAAAGAAATCAGAGAAGGGAGGAACCAACCCGACGACGACACTGCTCGAAAAGAAGGGGAAGAAGGTGCTCCCCTCAGGCTCCGGCTCGTCGGAGGCAAGACGGAGCTTCGTCTTCCCCCACTCGTTGCTCTCTCCTGCCGTCAGCAGGCGCATGGAGGCAAGGCTCTTCTCCATGACAGTGGGTGCCTCAAGAGCGGGCTCGTACCAAGATGGAGCCGAGGAAGTCTTGACCTTGCGCGGCGCCATGGGCGGCTGATGCAGAGCAAGGCCGGAGCAGATCTGTAGGTAGCGGCGTCGAAGAGCGAGAAAGGGGATCTGAAGTGAGGCAAGGAAGAAGCAATGAAGGCAAACGCTGCCTGCGCCAGCCTTTTGTCAAGTCAAGCAGTTGCCGAGGCAACATGGGGAAGCGGAGACGCCCACGTCCAATCATCCACCACACGTCAATCGAGGCTGCATGCTTTTGGGGTCCACGGTGCTCTGAACTTGGCCCTTGGCTTCGCCGCGAAGCCAAGTCCGAGCGCACCTTGGGCCCGGGGGCTACTGTTAGTGTCCTGGGAATGGGGTCCCCAGACTTGCCTGCCTGCGGCCCGCGGCGTGGCTCAGCCTGCAGGCTGTACGGCCCATCTTCACCAACAAAGCATCCAAGACCCTCGCGAGGCGGACGATGCAAGGCCTCCTCTGGAGTGGCCTAGCCAGGCAGGCTCACGAGGAGCGGAGATATCAAGGCGGGGCAAACCTCATGAGACCCTCGTGACGTGAGGCGTGACGCACAACACTAGGCGGGCGCCAGCGCGTGCATCGTCCTTGTTTCCTCTTTGGTGCCAAGGAGGCCAACGCAGGCGAAGAGTACCGAGGCATCAGGAAAATGTTGCTATATTGGTGCAACGAGACCAAGACCAGGAGGACGGCAAGATGGAGGTCATTGTGGAGCGCAAGACGGCGTCACCACCAGAGCCTTTGGCAGGCGAAGACGACTTTTGTCAGGATAGCTTGTACTAGCTGTCCCCCTTCGAATTTGCCCGCCATTGTTGGCTCCCTTCCCGCTCGATATTTGGGAAGAGGACCAGGGCCAATATAAATAGGACTAGCCACCACCTTAGTGAGGGACGGATCATTCAGACCATCCTCACACACACAAGCTCACCGAGCTCAAGAACACCTCAACCTCAGGAGGCTGTTCTTCCCTTGTACTATTCATCATTAGCCCTAGAGGCAATCCACCACCACCACACTGGAGTAGGGTATTACACCACAACGATGGCCCGAACCAGTATGAACCTCATGTCCTTCTGTGTTGCGAGTTCGCCGAGTTCGTCCGCGAGATATTAGTGAGCTAGGCCGTAGATCGGTGGGAAGGAAAAGACTTTGCACGCACCCCAGTGTTTGAACCTTAAGGGTTTGCTGGAACCCCACATCCGACAATGTTGTCTTATGTCCCACACCATTTGTTGGTGATATGGTGCAAGAGCATGAAGCAACTTGTCCACAAGAAATCGCTTAGTCATGTTGAATCTATCTTGTGTCTTGTCACACTCACACAACTCAATGTCAGCAGTGAGAGTCATGGGACGCTCAAGGAGTTGATTGGGAGTTTCACCTTTCTCCATACAAAAGTTTTGCAATTGCCCCTTGGC
Organism: Triticum urartu; assembly: GCF_003073215.2. Taxonomy (NCBI): domain Eukaryota; kingdom Viridiplantae; phylum Streptophyta; class Magnoliopsida; order Poales; family Poaceae; genus Triticum; species Triticum urartu. The sequence continues at coordinate 577,442,310 of NC_053025.1, read as the reverse complement.
AATTTCATATTGAGCACTTCGAAGGGTGGAGGTACCGGTCTTGGATCTTATAATACTTTCCCATAGTTCCTTTGCACTTGTGATGTGTATGAAAGGTCTCCTTTGCTTTTCAACCATACCTCTCCTTATACACATGGTTGTAGTGTCATTGAGATTCTTGTCATAAATTTCTCTTGGTGTAGGATTCTTTGGATCAACGACATGGTAACCATACTCCAAGATCTCCAGCATCTCATCGTTTCCATATCGAAGATGATCCTGCATAGCAACTCTCCACAAGGCAAAATCAGAAGTGACATCAAGTAAAGGAGGTTTGCCTTGAGGGTTATATTTTGGTTTCTCAACTTGGGGTCTTGCATAAAGCCAAGGAACACTAGAGTGATCATTGTTAGGAGGTTGTTGACCAAGTGACGGAGTAGGCACAGTTAGCCTCGAAGCCACACCACCAAAAAGTGGTGCAAGCACCGTGGACAACGTGGCTAGTCTCATTTGGACCAAGGCCTCAAGAGAAGCATCATGCTCCTCTTTTTTCTTAGCAAGGGCCCGTTCCAGATCCTCGGAAGTAAAGGACTTGACTTCTGAAGAAGCCTCACCTTTATCCTTCGGATCTGTAATAAGGGGAGTCCCATCGGGGTTCATCTCGCTCTAGGGTGGTTAAGCCACAGGAATAGAGCATGAGGCTCTGATACCAATTGAAAGGATCGAGATGGACCTATAGGGGGGGGGTGAATAGGTACAATTACACATTTTAATTATTACTTGCAATTTTAGGCAATAATGCGGAATATGAAGATGAGCCTAACAATTGCAAGTGTAGTACCAAGACCTAAGCAGGATAAAAAAATATCACAAGTATGTAAGTAAGCAAGCACAATATGATACAAGTAAGTGCTAAGAGACAAGTAACCACAAGTATAGAGTTAGGGTTAGGAATAACCGCAATTCCAGGAGACAAGGATGTATGTCGATGTTCACTTCCTTGGAGGGAAGCTACGTCACCGTTAGAGAGGTGGATGTTACCACGAAGGCACACCAATGCCACGAAGGCTCACCCTATTCTCCCTTTGAGACAACACAATGGAGGCGTTTCTCAACCACTAGTGGTAGACCTTGGGGTGGTCTCCAAACCCTCACAAACTTTTCGGGGGTACTCACAAGGTTCGATTCCTCTCCGAAAGACTCCTACTGCCTAGGAGTCTCCAACCTCCAAGAGTAACAAGAACGATGGGAAAAAGCTTAAGACTTGCTAAAATCACGAATTCCTTTGGTGCAAATAAGGTGAAGGAGTGGATCTATCACTTGATTGGAGAACTTCCCACAAATGTTCCCGAATCACTTGGGGATCTAGGATTTGGTGTAGAGGATTGCGAGAGAGAGAGAGTGAAAAGTGTTCTTGGCAAGCTCAAAATGAATGGTCAACCACATCCCGAGAGAGGGAGAAGGCTATATATAGTGTGAGAGCAAAACAGACCATTGAGCCACTTAGTGCAGACGGACGTCCGGTGGATACCGGACGACCGGTCGTCCGGTGGCTAGGACACCAACCGGGGACACATGTGAGGAGTGAGACACACACGCAGCGGACATCCGGAAGGCGCCGGACGTCCGGCGTTGTCGGAAATCCGTTAATTGTAGTTCTGTTGGAGTGCACCGGATATCCGAAGATGAGCGGACGTCCGTGTGACCGGTCTTCCGCTAATATCAGTTCTATGAAGACTCACTGGACGACTGGAGAGAGTCGGATGTCCGGTTGGTTGAGAGAGGCCGGACGTCCGTAGACTTCGGAAGTCCGGTGAAAGTTGGACCTTTTAGCTTAGAAACATACTACCATTTCTGCACAAGTTAGAGGAAGAATTTTGAGATGGTATGAGAGGGAATTTTGTGGTTTTGAGCAAGTTCTTTCGCAAAATCCATCGATCCCCTCTTAATAGTGCGGGATCCCTACACTCAAGAACAAACCGAAAACAAGGAGCCGAAGCTTTTTATCTTTGTCTTGTGTCTCTGCTCTTGAGAGATATATGTTTTAGGGACATTTACATCTATGCCCCTAATTTGCGCCCACTCTCAGATTTACCCCTAATTTCAAAGCCTGCTTAAATTTGCCCCTCCACCGTTAGGTGCACTTACAGAAATACCCTTCTGTGTCATTACCGTCCGGTCAAAGCAGGTCAAAGCCGGTCAAAGGGCTTTGACTGTCCTGAAAAAATAGCAAAAAAATTCTAAAAATTCTGAAAATTTGTGGGATCAAAGATACTCAGGTTTGCAAGGTGCGTGAAAAGTTTCGTTCTGTTTGTACATTCCAGGAGCTCATGTGAGAGGAAAAACAATAAATATGTAAGCCTGTGAATAGTAAATTCAAAAAAATAGCAAGAAAATTCAAAAAAACATGATATTTTTTGGCATCAAAGAGGCGCGAGTCTGCAAGCTGCGTGCAAATTGTTGTTGTGTTTGGACATTGGAGGGGTTTGTGGAGAAAAAAACAAAATTTGGCTAGGGAAAAAACTTGGGAAAAATGACTATTTTGTTTTTTCTTGCTAGAGCTCCTCACATGTCATTTGATCACAAAAACTTGCAAGCACCTTGTGCACCCAAGCCACTTTGATGCCAAAAAAAATCATATTTTTTAATTTTTCTTGCTATTTTATTTCAAATTTATTATTCACAAGCGTGGAGATTAACTGTTTTTCCTTGCCGCGAGCTCCTAGAATGTCCAAATAGCATGAAAATTTGCACACACCTTGGGCACATGAGTATCATCAATCTCACAAAATTTTAGATTTTTTTTGATTTTTTTGCTATTTTTTTCAGGACGGTCAAAGCTGTTTGGCCGGACGGTAACGGCGTAGAAGGGCATTTCTATAAGGGCACCTAACGGCGGAGGGGCAAATTTGAGCAGTCTTTCGAATTAGTGGTATATATGATTAGGTGGTTCGAGTTAGGGACAGAAATGCAAATGGCCCTACGTTTTATGTCCGTAGTCATGATCCACACACACATAGCCCTTGAGGCATAATCCTGAGAAATACTCGATAAACATGATTAGTCCCAATATGCATGTTGTCATCAACATCAAAATATGATTAAGGGCATGATTGCACTTTCACCGGGGGCCATAGGTTTCACTAGAGATTTATCTCATGATAGCAAATAATATGGTGGGTGAACAAATTATTGCCGAGCAATTGATAAACAAGCGCAAAGTTATGACGATATCTAGGCAATGATTATGAAATATAGGCATAACGTCTGTGTCAGATAGACCAAAATGATTTGGCATCTACTACTATTACTCCACACATCGACCGACTCCTGCCTGCATCTAGAGTATTAAGTTCATGAAGAACAGAGTAATGCATTAAGTAAGATGACATGATGTAGAGGAATTAACTCAAGCAATATGATGAAAACCCCATCTTTTTATCCTCGATGGCAATAATACAATACGTGCCTTGCTGCCCTACTGTCACTAGGAAATGACACCGCAAGATTGAACCCAAAGCTAAGCACTTCTCCCATTGCAAGAAAAACCAATCTAGTTGGCCAAACCAAACCGATAGTTCAAAGAGAATTACAAATATACCAAATCATGCATAAAAGAATTCATTGAAGATTCAAATAATATTCATAGATAAGCTGATCATAAATCTGCAATTCATCGGATCTCGGCAAACACACCACAAAAAGAGTATTACGTCGGACAGATCTCCAACAACATGGAGGAGAACATGGTATTGAGAATCAAAGAGAGAGAAGAAGCCATCTAGCTACTAGCTATGGACCCATAGGTCTGTGGTAAACTACTCACAATTGATCGGAAGGGAAATATAGTTTATGTACAAGCCCTCCATGATCGAATCCCCCTTCGGTAGGGTGTCGTAAAAGGTCCCTAGATGGGATCTCATGGGTATAGAAGGTTGCGGCGGTGGTAATGTGTTTTCGTGGATGCCTATGGTGGTTTGGGAATATATATGAATATATAGGCGAAAGAATTAGGTCAGGAGGGTCACGGGGGGCCCATGAGACTAGGGACGTGTCCTACCCCCTGGGCGCGCCCTCCATCCTTGTGGCCGCCTCGTGGCTCCTCCAACTTCATCTCCAAGTCTCCTGGGTTTCTTCTGGTCCAAGAAAAATCAATGCGAAGGTTTTATTCTGTTTGGACTCCGTTTGGTATTCCTTTTCTACGAAACACACAAAATCAAGGAAAAAACAGAAACTGGCACTGGGCTCTAGGTTAATAGGTTAGTGCCAAAAATAATATAAAATAGCATACTAATGCATATAAAACATCCAAAAAAATAATATAATAGCATGGAACAATAAAAAATTATAGATACGTTGGAGACGTATCACCTAGAATTGCCATGACTGGGAGATGCATATTTTGATTGAAACTTGAGTTTGGCATGGATTTGTTGATGTTTTTAGAGGAATATGATGATGTGAGTACCGTAGGATCATTATTGTTTTATTATGTTGGACTGAAAAATTATGTTGTAGATGTTTACACAGAGGTTGTTTACATGGAGGTCTTCTTGCGTATGCGGTGATTCAAGTTCATCCACCGTGCAACCACAACAAGTTTTCACTCAGGGGATTGTCTTCACCAACCGTGAAACAAGGAATAAGTTCCAAAATCTCACAACAAGGAAGATCAAAGCAACCAAATGGGCTTGTGCAAATACTCTCGCCAGGCTGGGTATCACTCATGATTTTAATTTGCTTTGTCATAATGCTGGGTTGCACCATTTTGTTTATCAAGCATGTGAGACTTATGAACGATTGACTCTTGAGTTCCTTAGTACTCTCTTGCAGAAGGTACGGTTAGTGCCAAATGTGTATGAAGAAGGGAGGATCACTTTCCGTCTCCTTGACCAGGACTTTAACATCAATTTTGTTGAGTGGTGTAATTATTTTAGCTTCTGCGACAATGATGCTGATATTAGATATGTTTATGATTTCACGAACCTGCACCCAAGGCAATCCTTTCACAGGATGAGTTACCGTGGCACTAAGCAAAGAGCCAGTTGCATTGGAAGTCCTGATATATGTTATCACTAACTCATTGCAGACATGAGGAGAAGTTTCTGAGGTGAATGATGAGAACATGCTATTTCTTGAGAAAGCAGCAGGCATTGGTTATTCGCCCAACTTAGGGGCAATACTTTTGCTACACCTCGCACGTCAAGCCAATCATGCACAAGGAGATATTATGTGTGGACGAGTGAGCACCATGTTTGCCAACTCCCTTGGCCTTGAACATAGTAACCTCTGCCCCAGTGCCAGTAACACCCTTGTTAACACTCGTGTTCTTACTAGCGCTCGTATGGTAGTAGTTCGTAATGGCCGTCATTGTATCAAAATTCCCGGAGTGGCATACTTGTTACCCACACCTATGCCTAACTGTTTCTCCATCGAGAATGGACAACTGCATTATGTTGCACAGGAAGGAGATGCAGCATTTGACCAAGAAGGGCCAGGACCTGAAAAAGTAGCTGAAGAAGAACTTGCCACCAGTGAGGAGGAAGAGCAGCACTAGCAAGACTACACCACCTACGCGGACCTCAACAACTTTCAGGGCTCTATTGATGATATGAGCAACCTTGCATTGTCCCTGAGGATCATGTCCACCTACATGAACATGGGCTTCTCCATCTGGAGCCAAGAGTGGGCTCTTGACCAACCGCCGCAATGATCTTGCCGGTTTGGGCTTGCAAGAGCCTAAGCTTGGGGGAGGTTATCACCACTTCTACATCAAGATGTGGTGATATTTGAATAAATTGCAATGAGGTTGTACTTAAGCTCAATGAGCTTCAAAACACTCATGTTGGTCTGTTCCAACACTTTGCATTTTATTTGCTTTTGCTTTTGATTTGTTTTTTTCCTTTACGGTCTTTTTGGTTGCAAGTTAGTTTTCAAAAATCCAAAAAAACAAAAAGTAGAATAAGATTTGCTTTGCTCTTGTTCTTACTTAGCCCCTTGGGGTTCATTTGCATTTTGTTTTCAGAGGAGCTAATCTATTCTAGGACAACCAGGAATGCAAGAGTAAGGAAGAGAAGTGTGTAAATTCGCAACTGTGAAGGTATGTCCTAGGACCCCCGTCTTCTGCACTTGGACACTTAGAGTAGATGTAGTAGTAGTATGTGTAATATGTGTGGATGGGAGTGAGTCTTGATAGTTGATACAAAGGTTTTTCTCTAGTAGCTAAAATTGTTTTGTAGCCTTTGTTTTCTTTAGTTTAGACAACTAAGACTTGTCGTGGGACATTTTTGAAAATGAAATGAAACTAACCAAGTGTAACTTTGCACAAAAGGAAGTCTTCCAAGACTTTGGAGTTGAGAAATGGTAGGGAAGTGATGATTAAACATGCTCAACCCCATGTTGTTAATTTTAATGCACTTGATAGCACTTGTGGATTAAATTGTCTATAGGAACTTAGTTGACAGGTGGGTGAGATTATGCCAAAAATCTGTGTTGTATATCTCAACATGGTGTTACAGCCTCCAGTTGGTACCATGGCCTTTCCTAGTATATACACGTTTACATGTGTAAATGTGGCTTCATCACCCTTCATGATGTTATGTTGAGGACTCTGTTAGCCAATGCATGATCCACCAAGAGCGATAGCTTGGATTTCGACTATGAGTTTGTTAACGTATGTAGTGGCAACACTATAAACGAATATTATTTGGCTTTATCTTGAATGGCTATGTATGTGGTAAATAAAGGGGACTGATCAAAAGAGCTCGAAATAGACATTATTGCTAAAGGTCCATAGTTCCCAAACATTAAGGCACAAAGAAAATCAATGCATGATCACTTATTTGGCATAATCACCTTCACATGAGGATCAAAGCTCCAGTAAACAATGATTGAAACAACGTGTTTAAGAGCCTAGAGGAAGAAACAATTGTGGGTGTGTTCAAGAGCACTTGAGCATCATGTTTCACTACATGCTTTCTACTTCCTAACTTATGTTTTCATGGCTCTATCTTAAGAAAATCTTCTGTGCATTTCTGACGAGCAAGTGTTGTCTAGATTAAATAAAATGAAGTGTTGCAAAGTTGTTTTATCTAGTAGATCAGAAACTTTGTGTTATGTTTACTTCACTAACATTTGCAATATAACCGCACCATTGCTATATCTATGATAAGTTTTCAGGTCAAGAAGGGAGGGTTATCTAGGCATACCGATCGTAAGTGAACCAAAACCTTCTCGTTATTTTGGTTTAAACAACTGAGTTTCTTATGATTCGGGTTTCTCTTTATGTTGCTCAAGGACAATCAAGTTTAAGCCTGGGAGAGTTGATGAGTGACATTTTTACACTCATTTCAACCTTGTTTAAACCAAGATATTTCAATAATAGAGATATATTTGCTCCGATATTGCCACTAATGACTAATGAGTGCAAAGTATTCCACAAATCCTCTCTTTGATATTTTTTCCATAGGGAATGGGCTACTAAGGGGAGATATCACGTGGGAGAAAGGAAAGGAAGGAAAATGGAGAATAAAAAATCATTAGGAGGCGTCAGAGGGAATCCATATTAAAAGATGGTGTTCCATGTATGGTGTGGAAACCGAGCCAACTCATCACCCGTCGGCGCGAAAGCATGATCACCTATGGGGCAGGGGTGCCTTAGGCATGGGGACGGCCACGTTGCACAAAGAGTAAGGAAGTGGTGGACATCATGATGATGGACTCCCTCTCTTTTACGCAGGTTCGGGCCGCTTTGAAGCGTAAAACCCTACTCCTGCTTTGGTGGATTGATCTGGAGGTGGATGAAGGCTCAACGTGCTTTTCCCGGCAAGGATGCCTAGGGGAAAGCAACGCGAGCTTACAAATGCTGGGGGTCGAAGTGTTCGAACCCTTTGCTAGATAGTATGAGCTAGCTATTTAATTCAGAAGGCCCTGATAACAATTTCAAAATAAGAATCATGTGGCATGGAGAATTTCTGGATGTGTATAGCACATTCCTTGCATCTTCTCCATGGTTGGAATTAAACCATATATTAGTTCATGGGGTGCTACCCTACCAATATTTCCTTCTAAATGTCTAAGAAGTACAAGATCAACTGGATCAAACTTAACACCACCAGTGAGTCATCACCATCTTGACGAAACCGACAAAATAAAGCATGAAGTGCAACCAAAATATGCGAAAAAATCATGACATTTTACACCCAAAGATAAGATCATGATATAACTATTCAGTAACATATGGTCATGTATTCTTATTAGATGGTGTGTGTTATTATAAAATGGCATCAAAAATCGGGAGGGGGTGGGTATACAACGGAAAAAGGTGGTGCATAGTTCACTCGAATCATATAATGGCATGTATTTGTAAAAAAAATGAAAAAATAGAATAAGATATATTAAAGGATAGACGGAGTACAAGATGTACCATGTTTTAATTGGGGGAGGGGGACTAAAATGAGATGTACTCATGTCAAATAGTTAATGGTACTTACATCACTGCTATGAATGCGGTATTTGTAGTTTGGAACTCAATCTGGTAAGGCGGGTGATAATTTTTTTTGCTTATCGCCGCATCAATTGTCTTGCTCAAATACATGATACATCTATTAAATAGATCTATTTTAGGAATCATATCTAGAAGTCTGGCAAATAAAAAATTGAATTAACGATACATGACTGAGATTCAAAAATAGGGTTAAGTTGAGCTAATATTCGGTAAGGTCAAAACAATGATCTTTGCCTCAAAAGTGGGAAAAATAACACACTCCATTGTTTTAGTAAATGGTGTGAAAGTTCATTGTGCTTTCACATGACATATCCAAACAACGTCAAAATTTGAAGAAACATTTGCCACTATTAGTTTCATTGTCACGTGGAACATGTGTATCCTACATTCTCATAGTAGCTTGGCCTCATGTAAGTGGATCATAAATTTTTATAGATGTTTCCTGGAAAAAAACATGGAGACTTTGACAGGTGAAGAACAATTCACTACTGATACAGTTTTATGCCAGGTAAAGAACTAGCGGGTCCTTTTATATTTTATGGAAGAAATGACTAGTGCTCCCGTTTATCTCTATACCTAGAGGGGTATATGAACAAAATAGCATCACTTACACTAGATACTATGAGCTAGCTATTCAATTCAAAAGGCACCGATAACTAGTCCAAAATAAGAATCATGTAAGGGGGAGATTTCTCGGATGTGTATAGTAAATTCCTTCCACCTTCTATGTGGTTGAAATAAGACCATCTCTTAGTACGTGGGACACTGCCCTAGCGATCTTTGCCTCAAATGTCCAAGTAGTACAAGATTAGTTGGGTCAAACTTAACACCAGCAGGTCCTGGCCATCGTTATGAACCCTACAATATAAAACATGAAGTGCAACTAAGAGATACCCATAAATCATGACATTTTAGACCTTTAACCAAGACACAAAGAAAAGATCACGATACCACTATCCAGGAATAGATTGTCGTGTATTATTCTTAGATGATGTGTCTTGGTATTAAATGGCATCAGAAATCAGGTAGTTGAGGCTTTTAAAACATAAAAAAGGTGGTGCAGAGTTCACTCGAATCGTAAAATGACATCTATTTGTAACAAATTTTGAAAAGTAGAATGAGATGTATTTAGAAACAAAGGATGCACAAGATGTACCAGATTTTACTTGGGGTGGGGGATAGAATGCGATGTATTCATGTTAAATTGTTAATGGTACTTACATCACTGTTATGAATGCGGTATTTGAAGTTTGGAAACTCAAACAGGTAAGGCGGGTGATGAGTTCTCTTTCTTGTCATCGCATCAGCTATCTTGATCAATGACCTAATGAATATGTGATAGAAAGCTAGCTTAGGAATCATATTTTGGTGCCTGAGAAATAACACATTCAGTTAATGATACATGATAGAGATCTCACTTAGCAAAGATTCAAAATTAAGTTAGTTTGATCTTAGCAGTGATTTTTGCCTCAAAAGTGGGAAACAAATAACTCATTCCACTGTGTGCTTAAATTGTGTCATGCTACATTTTTCTTTCACATGACACATCCACACGATGCCAAATTTTAAAGAAAATTTAGACTATTAATTTCAATGTCATGTGGAATATGTGTATCCTACATTTTCTTTGCATCTTAGCCTTGTGTAAGTGGCTCATAAATTTTCATAGATGTTTCTAGGAAAAATAACATAGAGATAATGCGAGGTAAATAACAATTCTATTGATAGAGTTTTATGCCAAGCAAAGAACAACCTGGTCATTTTATATTTTGTGGAAGAAATGACTAGTGCTCCCATCCATCTTGATACCTACAAGGGTAGATGAATGAATTAGCAAGGACTTACTCTAGATAGCATGAGCAAGCAATTTAATTCAGAAGGCTCAGATAACAAGTAGAAAATAAGAATCATGTATGAGGGATATTTTCTGAATGTGTATAGTAGATTCATTCCACCTTCTCTAAACTAAAACCATCTATTTATTCATAGAATGTTGCCCTGCCAATCTTTCCTTCTAAATGTCCAAGAAATACAAGATCCCTTGGATCAAAGTTACCACAAACAAGGATTCCTAGTCATCATTATGAAGCCTGCAATAGGAAAAAGAATGAAGTGCAACCAAAAGATGCCCAGAAATCAAGATGTACTACACATTTAACCAAGGCATAAAGAAAAGATCACGATACCACCATTCAGGAAAAGATGACCGTGTATTCTTCTTGGATTGTGTGTGTTAGTATTAAATGGTATCATAAATAGGGAGGGGGTTATACAACAGAAAAATGTGGTGTAGAGTTCACTCAAATCATAGAATGACATGTATTTGTAACAAATTTTATAAACTAGAATGAGATGTATTCATGTACAGAGGATGCATAAGATGTATGAGATTTTAATTAGAGGGGGGCTAGAATGGGATGTATTCATGTTAAATAGTGAATGGTACTTGCACCACCAGTATCAATTTGGTATTTGCATTTTGGTAACTCTATCTGGTTGTCTTGTGATGAGACATGTTTCTTATCATCACATCCAATGTCTTGCTCATTGACCTAATGAATGTGTGAGATAAAGCTTTAGGAATCATATTTTTAGCCTCACAGATAACAAATTCAGTTAATGACGCATCAGAGATCCCACTTGATGAAGATTTGAAAATAGGGTTAGGTTCAGCTAATCTTTGGTAAGCTCAAAGAACATATTTTGCCTCAAAGGAGGGATATAATCAACTCATCCTATTGATAACTTAAATTACATCACAATAAATTTTTCTCTCACATGACACATCAAAACAATGTCAAATTCCGGCCTTTTTTGCCATTGTAGTTTCAATGTCACGTGGAATATGTGTGTCCTACATTTTTCATAATAGCTTGGTCTCGTGTAAGTGGCTCATACATTCTTGTAGATGTTTCCAGGAGAAAGAACTTGAGATAGTGGTAGGTAAATAAAAATCATCTATTGATATTATGTCAGGAAAGAACAACATGGTCACTTTATATTTTGTGGAAGACATGACTAGTGCTCCTTCCATCTTGATACCAACAGGGGTACATGAATGAACTAGCCATGACTTACCCTAGATAGTATGAGCTTTCTATTTAAGTCAGAAGGTCGTGATAACAAATTGGAAATAAGAATCATGTACGCGGGAGATTTTCTGAATGTGTATTGTTGATTCCTCCCACCTTTTCTATGGTTGGAATAAATCCATCGATTAGTTCATGGGACACTGCCTGCCAATCTTTCCTTCTAAATGTCCAAGCAGTACAAGATCAATTGGATCAATCTAAACACCAATAAGGAATCCTGGCCATCATGATGAAACTTGCAATATAAAGAATGAAGTACAACCAAAATATGCCTAGAAATCACAACGTTTTACACATTTCACCAAGACATAAATAAAAGATCACGATACCACTATTCAGGAAAGATGGCCGTGTATTCTTGTAGGATTGTGTGTGTTAGTATTAAATGACATAAAAAGTGAGGGGTATATAACAGAAAAGATGGTGCAGAGTTCACTCAAAGCATAGAATGACATGTATTTGTAACAACAAAAATTAAATGGAATGAGATGTATTCATGAATAGAGGATGAACAAGATGTATGCGATTTTAATTGGGGGGCGCTAGAATGAGATATATTCATGATAAATAGCTAATGGTAGTTGCATCACTGCTACTAATGTGGCATTTGCATTTTGGGAACTCAATCTGGTTAGCCTGTGATGAGACTTGTTTCTTGTCATCACAACAAATGTCTTGCCAAATGACCAAATTAATGTCTAAGATAAAGCTCTTTTTGGAACCATATTTAGAAGTCTGGAAAATAAAGAAATCAATTAATTATGCATGAACGAGATTCATAAATAGGGTTAGTTTGAGCTAAAATCTGGTAAGGTCAAAACAATGATTTTTGCCTCAAAAGTAGGAAACAAATAACACATCACATTGTGTGCTTAAATGGTGTCACGGTACATTTTGCTTTCATGTGATACATCCGAACGATGTCAAATTTTGATATTTTTTACCACTGTTAGTTTCAGTGTCACGTGGAATATGTGTATCTCTACATTTTCATAGTGTTTTGTCCTCGTGTAAGTGGCTCATAAATTTTCACAGACATTTCCTGAAAACAAAGAGGAAGACATAGAGAAAGTGGCAGGTAAATAAAAATTCTCTACTGATATAGTTTTATGCCAGGTAAATAATTAGTGGGTCCTTTTATATTCTGTGGAAGAAAAGACTAGTTCTCCCTTCCATCTTGATACCTACAAGGGTATATGAACGAACTAGCAACACTTACACTAGATACTATGAGCTAGCTATTTAATTCAAAAGGCACTCATAACTAGTCAAAAATAAGAATCATGTACAAGGAGATTTCCCGGATGTGTATAGTAGATTCCTTCCACCTTCTCTATGGTTGGATTAAGACCATCTATTAGTAGGTGGGACACCGCCCTGCTAATCTTTCCTTCTAAATGTCCAATTAGTACAAGATCAGTTGGACTAACTGAACACCTGCAGGGAGTCCTAGGCATCATTATTAACCATCAATATAAATCATGAAGTGCAACCTAAAGATACACAGAAATCATAATGTTTTACATCTTCAATGAGGAATCAAAGAAAATATTATGATACCACTATTCACAAATAGATGGTCGCGTATAATTCTTAGATGGTGTGTCTTCGTATTAAATGGCATCAGAAATAGGGAGGTGGGGGCTTATAAAACATATAAAAAGGTGGCGTAGAGTTCACTCGAATCATAGAATGACATCTATTTGTAACAAATTTTGAAAACTAGAATGAGATGTATTAAGGAACAGAGGATGCGCAAGATGTACCAGATTTTAATTATGGTGGGGGGCTAGACTGAGATGTATTTATGTTAAATTGTTAATGGTACTTATATCACTATTAGGAATGTGGCATTTACAGTTAGGGAACTCGGTCAAGTAAGGCGGATGATGAGTTCGGTTTCTTGTCATTGCATCAATTGTTTTGATCAACGACGTAATGAGTATGTGAGATGAAGCTAGCTTAGGAATCACATTTTCATGCTTGATAGATAACAAATTCAATTAATGATATATGATAGGGATCCTACTTGATAAAGGTTCGAAATTAAGTTAGTTTGAGATTAATAATGATTTTTGTCTCAAAAGAGGAAAATAATTACTCATCCAACTGTCTACTTAAATTGTGTCATGGTACATTTTTCTTTCACATGACGCATTCACAAAGTGTCAATATTTGAATTTTTTTACTATTCATTTTGGTGACAAGTGGAATATGTGTATCCTACATTTTCATTGCAGCTTGGCCTTGTGTAAGTGGCTCATGCATTTTCATAGATATTTCCAGGAAAAATAATGTGGAGAAAATGCAAGGTAAAGAAAAATTCTCTATTGATGCAGTTTTATGCCGAGTAAAGAACAACCTGGTCATTTTGTATTTTGTGGAACAAATGACTAGTGCTCCCATCCATCTTGATACCTACGGGGGTACATGAATGAATTAACCAGGACTTACTCCAGATAGCATGAGCTAGATATTTAATTCAGAAGCCCCTGACATCAAGTAGAAAATAAGAATCATCTATGAGTGATATTTACTGAATGTGTATAGTAGATTCCTTCCACCTTCTCTATGTATAACGCTGGCCTGCCAATCTTCTCATCTAAATGTCCAAGCAATACAAGATCACTTGGATGAAATTTATCACCAACAAGGAGTCCTAGACATCAAGCTTAAACCTGCAGTAAAAGAATGAAGTGCAACCAAAAGATGCCCAGAAATCTGGTGTTTACACATTTAACCAACACATAAAGAAAAGATCACGATACCATGATTCATGAAAAGATGGCCATGTGTTCTTCGAGGAGTGTGTTAGTATAAAATGGCAACATAAATATGGAGGGGGAGGGGTATACAATAGAAAAGGTGGTGTAGAATTCAATCGAATCATAGAATAACATGTATTTGTAATAAACTTTATAAACTAGAATGAGATGTACTCAGGAACAGAGGATGCACAAGATGTATGAGATTTTAGTTGGAGGGGGGCTAGAATGAGATTTTAGTTGGAGGGGGGGCTAGAATGAGATTTATTCATGTTAAGTAGTGAATGGTACTTGCATCACTGTGGTATTTGCATTTTGGGAACTCAATCTAGTTAGCCGGTGATGAGACGTGTTTCTTATCATCACATCAAATGTCTTGCTCAATGACCTAATGAATGTGTGAGATAAAGTTATTTTAGGAATCATATTTTCAGCCTAATAGATAACATATTCAATTAATGACACATGAAAGAGATCCCACTTGATATAAATTCTAAATATGGTTAGGTTTAGCTAATATTGATCACCTCAAAGAAGTGATTTTTTACCTCAAAGGAGGGAAATAATCAACTCATCCTATTAACTACTGAAATTTTATCACAATAAATTTTTCTTTGACATGACACATCTGATGTCAAATTCTATTTTTTTGCCATGTTAGTTTCAAAATTACGCGGAATATGTGTACCTACATTTTCATAGTAGCTTGGCCTTGTGTAAGTGGATCAACCATTTTTATAGATGTTTGTAGGAAAATGAAGGTGGAGATAGTGGCATGTAAAGAATAATTCTCTGTCGATATAGTTTTATGCCAGATAAAAGAACAACATGGTCATTTTGTATTTTGTGGAAGAAATGACTAGTGCACCCGTCCATATTGGTACCAATGGGGGTACATGAATGAATTAGCCCAAACTTACTCTGGATAGTATGAGCTTGCTATTTAAGTCAGAAGGCCCCAATAACAAGTCGGAAGTAAGAATCTGATGACCCACAAGTATAGGGGATCAATTGTAGACCTTTCGATAACTAAGAGTGTCGAACCCAACGAGGAGCAGAAGGAAATGACAAGCAGTTTTCAGCAAGGTATTCTCTACAAGTACTACAAGTTGTGATTACACGTAGTTTTGTAGCACGATGATTCGTAACAAGTATCAAGTACCAATAGTAAAAAAAGGTGCAGCAAGGTGGCTCTGTCCTTTTTATAGCAATGGACAAGCTGGGAAATCTCTCTTATATTAAGCAAAGCATTCTCGAGGACACATGGGAATTCTCATCTAGTCACATTCATCATGTTTAGTTGATTCACATTCACTTACTTTGATACTTTGATATGTGGATGGACCGGTGCTAGGGTGTTGTTCTTACTTGAACAAGCAACCCTCTTATGATTAGCCCCTCTTGCAAGCATTCACAACTACAAAAGAAGAATTAAGATAAATCTAGCCATAGCATGAAACATATGGATCCAAATCATCCCCTTACGGGTAACGCATAAACTAGGGTTTAATCTTGTGGCTCACTGGCGGGGGCCCTCATTGTTATTCTTCTTCTAGTATTTTTTATTAATTCCAAAATAATTCTTCGTGATGTATTAGGTCATTTCGAGCTATGGGGAATATCTATCTCTGTTGTAGCTTTTTCAGGTCCAGAACTCCAACTGTTGGTAATTTCCCTCTTCATGTAAATCTTGTAAATTAAGAGAGAAAAGGCATTAGAATAGCATCATAAAGTGAAATAATGACCCAAAACATAATAAATGACAGTATAAAACATGATGCAAATGGACGTATCAGAATCATGCGCGAGGAAGATTTTCTGAATGTGCATTGTAAATTTCTTCCACTTTCTCTATGTTTGGAACAAAACCATCTATTAGTTCATGCGATGGGGCGTGGCAATATTTCCTTCTAAACGTCCAAGTAGTACAAGTACACTTTGATCAAACTAAACACCAACAAGGAGTCATGCCCATCATGATGAAACCTGCAATATAAAGAATCAAGTGCAATCAAAGTATGCCAAGAAATCATAACATTTTACCCATTTAACCAAGACATAAGAAAAGATCATGATACCACTATTTAGGAAAGATGTTTGTGTATTTTTCTAGGCCTGTGTCCATTAGTTTTAAATGACATGAAAAATAGGGAGGGGATGGGTATATGATAGAAAAAAGTGGTGTAGAGTTCACTTGAATCATATAATGCCATTTATTTGTAACAAGAAAATTAAACTTGAATAAGATGTATTCAGGAACAGAGGATGCACAAGATGTATGAAAATTTTATGGGGGCGGGGCCTGGAATGGGATTTATTTATGTTAAATATTTATTGTTACTTGCATCAATGTTATCAATGCGGTATTTGCATTTGGGTAACTCAATCTGGTTGATCGGTGATGAGACTTGTTTCTTATCATCCCATAAAAGGTCTTGCCCAATCACGTGATGAATGTGTGAGGTAAAGTTATTTTAGGAATCATATTTTGAGCCCGAGAGATAAAAAATTCAACTAATGACAATGAAAGAGACCCTATTGACATAGAATCGAAAATAGGGTTAGATTCACCTAATCTTCGGTAAGCTCAAACAAGTTATTTTTTCCTCAAGGGAGGGAACTATGCAACTCATCCTATTGACTACTTAAATTGTGTCACAATATATTTTGCTTTCACATGACACATCCAAACGATGTCAAATTCTGGTATATTTTTTTCCACCATTCTTAGTGTCAATGTCACATGGATATGTGTATCCTACATTTTTACAGTAGCTTGGCCTTGTGTAAGTGGCTCATAAATTTTCATAGATGTTTTGAGGAAAAATAGCGTGGAGACACTGCCAGGTAAAGAACAATTCTCTATTGATATAGTTTTATGCTAGGTAAGGAACAACATGGTCATTTTATATTTCATGGAAGAAATGACTAGTGCTCCCCTCCATCTTGATACCTATAGGGGTACATGAATGAACTAGCGATGACTTACTCTAGATAGTATGAGCAAGCTATTTAATTCAGAAGGCCCTGATAACATGTCGAAAATAAGAATCATGTATGAGGGAGATTTTCTGAATGTGTATAGTAGATTCTTTCCACCTTCCCTATGGTTGGAATAAAACCATCTATTAATTCATGGGACGTTGCCCTACCAATATTTGCTTCTAAATGTCCAAACAGTACAAGATCACTTGGATCAAACCTAACACCAGCAAGGAGTCCTGGCCATCATGATGAAACCTGCAATATAAAGAATGAAGTGCAACCAAAATATGCCCATAAATGATGATGTTTTACACCTTTAACCAAGTCATAAAGAAAAGATCATGATACAACTATTCAGGAAAAGATGGTTGTATATTCTTCTAGGATGGTGCGTGTTATTATTAAATGACATCAAGAATAGGGAGGGGAGGGGTATACAACGGAAAAAGGTGGCGTAGAGTTCACTCAAATCATAGAATGACATGTATTTGTAACAAATTTTGTAAACTAGAACTAGATGTATTCAGGAACAGAGGATGCACGATATTTATGGGATTTTAGTTTGTGGGGGGAGGGGGGCTATAATGAGATGTATTTAGGAACAGAGATGCACGAGATATACAAGATTTTAATTTGCGGAGGGGGGCAAGAACGAGATGTATTCATGTTAAATATTTAATGGTACTTACATCATTGTTATCAATTTTGCATTTGTAGTTTGGAACTCAATCTGGCTGGCTGGTGATGAGACATGTTTCTCAAATTATTTTAGGAATCATATTTTGAAGTGTGATAGATAACATATTCAATTAATGACACATGAAAGAGGTTCCACTTGAAAGAGATTCAAAATTAGGATTAGGTTGAGCTTATCTTTGGTAAGGTGATAGAAGTGATTTGCCTCAAAGGAGGGAAATAATTAACTCATCCCATTGTCTATTTAAATGGTGTCTCAGTTCATTTTGCTTACACATGACACATCCAAATGATGTAAAATTTTGTTTTTTTGCCATTGTTAGTTTCAATGTGACGTGGAATATGTGTGTCCTACATTTTCATAGTATCTTGGTATTATGTAAGTGGCTCATACATGTTCATAGATGTCGCCATGAAAAGAACATGGAAATAGTGCCATGTAAAGAATAATTCTCTATTGACATAGTTTTATGCCATATAAATAACAAAATTGTCATTTTATATTTTGTGGAAGAAATGACTAGTGGTTCCGTCCATCTTGATACCTCAGTGGTATACGAGTGAGCTAGCCATGATTTCCTCTACATACTATGTGCTACCTATTTAATTCGGAAGGCCCTAATAACAAGTACAAAATAAGAATGATGTACCCGAGAGATTTTCCGGATGTGGATATCAGATTTCTCCCATCTTCCCTTTCATTGGAATAAAACTATCTATTAGGTAGGAAGTTGTCCTACCAATCTTTCCTTCTAAATGTCCAAGCACTAAAATATTAGGTTCATCAAACTTAACATGAGAAGGGAGTCCTAGCCATCACGATCAAACCTGCAATATAAAACATGAATTGCCACCAAATGATGCACAAAAATCATCAATTTTAACACTTTATCCAAGATAAGAAGAAAATATAATGGTACCGCTATTCGGGAATAGATGGTCGTGTATTCTTCTTGGATGGTGTGTGTTATTATTCAATTGCATCAGAAATTAGTGGGTTTTATACAATTTTAAAAATGTGGTGTCGAGTTCACTCAAATTGTAGAATGACATGTATTTTCAACAAATTTTGAAAACTAGAATCAGATGTATTCAGGAACAAAGAGAGTATAAGATGTACCAGACTTTACTTGGAGGGTCCAGAATGAGATGTATACTTGTTAATAGTTAATAATACATACATCACTTTTATGAATGCGCTATTTGTAATTTGGAACTCAATCTAGTAAGGCAGATAGGTGATGAGTTGTGTTTGTTATCATCACATCAATTTTCTAGCTCAACTACCTCTTGAATATATTAGATAAATCTATTTTAGGAATCATATTTTGATGCCTGACAAATAACAAATTCAATTAATTATACATGACAGAGAGCCCACTTGACAGAGATTCACAAATAGGGTTAGTTTGAGCTAATCTTTGGTCAGGTCAACCAATGATTTTTGCATCAAAGAAGGGAAACAAATACCTCCTCCCTCTACCTTCTTAAAAGGTTTTATAGTACATTTTGCTTTCACATGACACATCCACACAATGTCAAATTTTCTTTTTTTTACCACACTTGGTTTCCATGTCAAGTGGAATAAGTGTATCCTACATTTTCATAGTAGCTTGGCCTCGTAAAGTTGGCTCAGGTTTTCATAGATGTTACCTAGAAAAACAACATGTAGGCAGTCCTATGTAAAGACCAATTACCTGCTAATGTAGTTTAATACCAGGTAAAGAATAACATGGTCATTTTATATTTTGTGGAAGAAATGACTAGTGCTACCGTCCAGCTTAATACCTACAGGAGTATATGAATGAACAATCCAGGATTTACTCTAGATAGTATGAGCTACCTAGTTAATTCGGAAAGCCCTGATAACTAGTCCAAAATAAGAATCATGTACCCGAGAGATTTTCTAGATGTGGATAACAGATTCCTTCCACCTTCTCTTTGGTTGGAATAAGACTATCTATTAGTTATGGGATGTTGGCCGACCAAACCTTCTTCTAAATATCCAAGTAGTAAAAGATCCATTGGATCAAACTTAATAGCAATAGAAACTCCAGGCCATCATGATGAAACCTACAATATAAAGCATGAAGTGCAGCCAAAAGTTCACATCTTTAACGATGATGCAAAGAAAACATCACGATACCAATATTTAGGAACAGATGCTCACGTATTCTTCTTGGGAGGGGGCGGCATTCAATGAAACAAAGGTGGTGTAGAGTTCACATGGATCATAAAAAGACATGTATTTGTGACAAGTTTTAGAAAATAGAATGAGATGTATTAAGGAACAGAGGTGTACAAGGTGTATTAGATTTTAATTGGGGGGTTGGCTATAATGAGATGTATTCATGTATTGTTGATGGTATTTGCATTACTATTTCAAATGCATTATTTGTAGTTTGGGAACTCAATCACATAAGGCGAGCGATGAGTTGTGTTTCTTATCATCACATCAATTGTCTTCCTCAATGACCTGATGAATATGTGAGATAAATCTATCTTAGGAATTGTCGTTTGATGCTTGACAAATAAAAATTCAATTAATGATACATGATAGAGAATCCACTTGACAGAGATTCTAAGTTTGTTTTAGCTGATCTTCGGTCAGGTCAAAATATTGATTTTGACCTCAAAGGAGGGAAATAAATAACTATTCCCACTGTCTACTTAAATTGTGCCATGGAACATTTACCTTTCACATGACACATCCACACGTTGTCAAATATTGATTTCCGTTGCCACTACCAGCTTCAATGTCACTAGGGTATATGTATCCTGCATTTCCATTGTAGCTTGGACTTGCGTAAGTGGCTCATACATTTTGATAGATACTTCAAGGAAAAAGAACATGGAGACAGTGTCAGGTAAATAACAATTCACTATTGATATATGGTTATGCCATGTAAAGAACAACATGGTCGTTTTATATTTTGTGGAAGACATGATTAGTGCTCCCGTGAATCTTGATACCTACAAGGGCACATGAATGAACTAGACATGAATTATTTTAGATAGTATGTGCTAGCAATTTAATTCAGAAGGCCCTGATAACAAGTCAAAATAACAATAATGTAGGAGGGAGATTTTCTGAATGTGCATAGTAGATTCCGTCCACCTTCTCTACGGTTGGAATAAAACCATCTATTAATTCATGGGACACAGCCATGCCAATCTTTCCTTATAAATATCCAAGTAGTACAAGATCACTTGGATCAAACCTAGCACCAGCAAGGAGTCCTGGTCATCATGATGAAACCTACAATACAAAGAACGAAGTGCAACAAAAAGATGCCCAGAAATCATGGCGTTTTATGCCTTCAACTAAGATACATAGAAAAGTTCACGATACCGCTATTCAGGAGTAGATGGTCACTTATTCCTCTAGGATGGTGTGTGCGGTAGTAAATGGCATCATAAATATGGAGGGGGAGGGGTATACAATAGAAAAAGGTGGTGTAGAGTTCATTCAAATCATAGAATGACATGTATTTGTAAGAAATTCTGTAAACTTAATGTGATGTATTCAGGAATAGATGATGCACAAGTTGTAAAAGATTTTAATTGGGGGGAAAGAATGATATGTATCCATGTTAAATAGTTAATTGTGCTTACACCACTATTATCAATGCGGTATTTGCAGTTTGGGAACTCAGTCTGGTAGGCGAGTGATGAGATGTATTTCTTATCATCACATTAAATGTGTTCCTCAATGACCTAATGAATGTGTGAGATAAAGCCATTTTAGAAATTATATTTTGAAGCTCGGGAGATAACAAATGCAATTAATGACACATGATAGAGAACCCACTTGTAAGAGATTCGAAAATAGGGTTAGGTTGAGCTAATCTTTGGTAAGGTCAAAAGTAGTGATTTTTGCCTCAAAGGAGGAAAATAAGTAACTCATCTCTGTCTACTTAAACTATGTCACAATACATTTTGCTTTCACATGACAATCCAAATGATGTAAAATTTTGGAAACAATAAATTGCCATCGTTAGTTTAAATGTCATGTGGGATCTGTGTATCCTACATTTTCATAGTAGCTTGGCCTCGTGTAAGTGGCTAATACATTTCTCATAGATGTTTCCAAGAAAAAAGAACATGGAGATAGTGATAGGTAAAGAACAATTCTCTAATGATATAGTTTTAGGACAAATAAACAACAACATGGCCATTTAATATTTTGTGGAAGAAATGACAAACGCTCCCATCCATTTAGATACATGCATGGGTATATGAATGAACTAGCCAGATCTTACTCTAGATGGTATGAGCTACAATCGTAATTCTAAATGCCCTGATAACAAGTCCAAAATAAGAATCATGTACCAGGGAGATTTTTCTGGATGTTTATAGTAGATACTTTCCACCTTCTATATGTTGCAATAAAACCATCTATTTGTTCATGTGACGTTGCCCTGCCAATATTTCCTTCTAAAAGTTGAAGCGGCTAAGATCAGTTGGATCAAACTTTACATGAACATGGAGTCCTAGACATCATGATGAAACCTGCAATATAAATGCATGAAGTGCGAGCAAAATATGCCCAGAAATTATGAAGTTTTACACTTTAACCAAGACACAAAGGAAAGATCATGGGTAGCACTATTCAGGAACAGATGGTCGTCTTTTCTTCTTGGATGGTGTGTGTTAGAATTAGATGTCATCAGAAATTAGGTGGGAGTATACAACAGAAAGAAGATGGTATAGAGTTCACTCGAATCATAGAATGACATTTACCTGTAACAAATTTTGTAAACTAGAATGAGATGTATTCACTATTCAGTAACAGAGGGAGTGTAAGATGTACCAAACTTTAATTGGGGTAGGGGCTAGAATGAGATGTATCCATGGTAAATAGTCAATGGTACTCAATCTGGTAATTTGGGTGATGAGTTGTGTTTTTATCAGCGCATCAATTGCCTAGCTAAATGACCCGATGAATCTGTGAGATAAAGCTATTTTAGGGATCATATTGTTATGCTTGGTAAATAATATATTCAATGAATTATACATGACAGAGATCCCGCTTGACATAGATTCAATAGGGTTAGTTTGAGATAATCTTCGGTCACATCAAATAGTGATTTTTGCCTCAAAGGAGGGAACAAATACCTCTTCCCACTCTCTTATTGAATGGTGTCATAGTAATTTTTTCTTTCACATGACACATCCACACAATGCCATTCTTTCAATTATTTGCCAACAATTAGTTTCCATATCATGTGGAATAAGTGTACCCTACATTTTCAAAAGAGCATGGCCTTGTGTGAGTGGCTCAAACATTTCATAGACGATGCCAAGAAAAAGAACATGGAGACAATCCCACGTAAAGAACAATTATCTATAGATATAGTTCTATGTCACGCAAAGAACAACATGGTCATTTTATATTTTGGCAGAATGGCTAGTGCTCCAGTCCATTTTGATACCTACAGTGGTATATGGATGAACTAGCCCAGACTTATTCTACATAGTATGAGCTAGCTATTTAATTCAGAAGACCTTGATAACAAGTCCAAAATACTCCCTCCATTTTTGTATACAAGGCCACAAACACATATTACAGGTACCAAGGCAAAAGTAAATGTGTGCTTAAGTCAATATTGCAAGCTAGGTTGTCTCCTTGTTTGTCATGTTAACTAATGCATATTTTTATGTCCCACCTACAGCAAGCCAATGCTCTCACTCCTTTTGGTTGATTAATGAGGCGCATGCAAGGGATAATTAATGTTCTCCTTTGCTAGTACGAGACAAACACCATCAATTTTGTCTCGATTAGTGTTTGTGGCCTTGTATAGTTGCAAATTGTAATTTTGATTGTGGCCTTGTATATAAAAATGGAGGGAGTAAGAATCATGTACCCAGGAGATTTTTTGGATGTGTATAGAAGATTCCTTCCACCTTCTCTATGATTCAAATAAAGCCATGTATTAGTTAATGGGGCACTGCCCTGCCAATCTTTCCTTCTAAAGGTCCAAGCAGTACATGATCAGTTGGATTAAACTTAACACTAGCAGGGAGTCCTGGCCATGGTGATGAAACCTGCAATATAAAGCATGAAGTGCAACCAAAACATGCCCATAAATCATGATATTTTACAGCTTTAACCAAGACATAATAAAAAGCGCATGATGCCACTATTAGGAAAAAATGGTCATGTATTCTTATTGGATGGTGTGTGTTAGTATTAAATGGCATCGTACATCGAAAGGGGGAGATGTATACTATGGGGGGAAAGGTAGTGCAGTGTACACTTGGATCGTAGAGTGACATGTATTTGTAACAATTTTGGGAAACTAGAACGAGATGTATTCAGACATAGAGAGAGTACTAGAAATACTATCTCTTAATTGGGGGTGGACCAGAATGGTGTTTATTCATTTTAAATAGTTAATGGTACTTACATCACTATTATCAATGTGGTAATTCCAGTTTGGGAATTCAATCTGGCAAGGCGAATGATTAGTTGTCTTGCTCAATGACCTGATGAATCTGTGAGATAAAGCTATTTTAAGAATCATATGTTGAACCCTTTTTATTCTACTTATCTCAACAAAAAGCTATCTACATTTTTTATTCACAAACCAACGTGCTCGTACCATAAAAAATGCATTGTCAATAAATGACCATGTTGAAAACTAGCTAGACAAATGCAAAATTTGTTAACTAAGCGTTCATCTATCAATCACACGAATCCTTTAGTAAATAACAACAGTGTACATCACGGCCAACAAAATATAGGGTTCCTCCGCCTTTGTCACCCTTGCTCTACCAGTAGATTGCTGACCTTCTCCTCCTCTATTAGCTCTATTGGTGGGGTGTCCGGGGAGGCTCGAATCTATTGGTGGGATTTCTGGCTACCCATCTGATTATGTCCTTTGGTGATCTAGAAATGGAGCAGAAAGGATTCTCGCAATTTTTCCCCGGAGGTGACCCTGAGTTATCAAATCCATGAGAGGACAGTGCCATTTAAGCTAAGGTCTCAAACAAGCTTTTGCCAGAGGATTAATTCCAACTTTTGGCCAGATTGTAAATAAAGCTAACACGGAAAACACTTATACTAAAAATTGGCACAGGTATGAGGACTTATGCTTAAAACCATATATTTGTGTCGGGACCAGTAATTATATTAGTTTGTGCTCTGGAGGTCATCCATCAAGATGTTCTTTTTATGTATGAAAGTGGGGGATGTGTCCAAATTATGTCTTGACCAGCATGCCTGCATCAAGAGTTAGTTGTCCAACCGAAGGCCCTACCCATTGCAAGGGGTTGCCTTGATAATTAAGATTGCAATAATCAAACAAAAGCATTGGGCATTTAATGACAACACCTTTTGAATCCCCAAGGATAGGATCTATGTTATCGTACCAAACCTTTCTGTCACTGGTGTTCAGAATAAAACTTCACGGTCTCCCTACCCTTAGCATCTCCGTGGCTCGGTCTCCATGATCTTGCGTAACTGTAGGGATGAAGAACACGAGCGAGACAAGAGACACCTAGGGAACAATTTTATGTTACACATACGAGACTGAAAGATCGTGGATGTCGCCTACAGGGGGTGAATAGGTGCTTTAAAAAATTTATGGTTTAAGCTTGAACAAATGCGGAATTAAACCAGCATTTAATTTGTCAAGCACAAAACCTAAATCGACTAGGTTGTGCACCAACAACTTATGCTAAGCAAGATAAATAACTAAGTGATAGAAGTATATATATCATGTCATACTATGGCTATCACAAAGTAAAGTTCATAAGTAAAGGGCTCGAATAAGAGATAACCGAGGCACGCGGAGATGAGACAACAACGTATCCCGAAGTTCACACTCTTGCGGATACTAATCTCCATTTGGAGTGGTCTGGAGGCACAATGCTCCCCAAGAATCCACTAGGGCCATCATAATCTCCTCACACCCTTGCACAATACATGATGTCTTGATTCCACTAAGGGACCCTTGAGGGCGGTAACCGAACCCGTACAAATGGCAACTTTTGGTGTCAAAACCGGCGGATCTCGGGTAGGGGGTCCCGAACTGTGCGTCTAGGCCGGATGGTAACAGGAGGCGAGGGACACGAAGTTTTACCCAGGTTCGGGCCCTCTCGATGGAGGTAAAACCCTACGTCCTGCTTGATTAATATTGATTATATGGGTAGTACAAGAGTAGATCTACCACGAGATCAGAGAGGCTAAACCCTAGAAGCTAGCCTATGGTATGATTGTTGTTGTGTATGTTGTCCTACGGACTAAAACCCTCCGGTTTATATAGACACCGGAGAGGGTTAGGGTTACACAAAGTTGGTTACAATGGTAGGAGATCTGCATATCCGTATCGCCAAGCTTGCCTTCCACGCCAAGGAAAGTCCCTTCCGGACACGGGACGAAGTCTTCAATCTTGTATCTTCATAGTCCAGGAGTCCGGCTGAAGGTATAGTCTGGCCATCCGGACACCCCCTAATCCAGGACTCCCTCAGTAACCCCTGAACCAGGCTTCAATGACGACGAGTCCGACGTGTAGATTGTCTTCGTCATTGCAAGGCGGGTTCCTCCTCCAAGTACTTCATAGAAGATTTTGAACACAAAGATAGTGTCCGGCTCTGCAAAATAAGTTTCCACATATTGCCATAGAGAGAATAACATTTACACAAATCTAATCTGCTAACGTATTCCGTAGTGTGACACACTGCGGCCAAGCCTTTATCCGAGTCGTTTTATTATCCCACCTCAGCGCGTCATGCGAGGCGGTTTCCTTGGCACGTCTTGTTAAAGCAGAGATCGTGTCCCCTTATTCTGAGATTCTCATCAATACGGGCGTGGGTAACCCAACCGCTTCTAGGACTCCTAGATTATAGGCAAGCCCAAACGGACACTGAGAGGATGCTTGATATTCACCCTCTTTATAAAGGGTCAAGGCTTTTATTTTTCCCTCCCGCGCTCAATCGAATCCTTCCCCCACCTCAAGCTCAAGCGCCCAAAGTTTAGGTCAGGTGCTCCGAACCTTCAGTCATGTCCGGATCTAGCCTTCAAGGCCGATGGGTGTCTTCTCCATCACGGAAGAAGACATCAAAAAGTTGAGGGGGGCCAGATATCTGACCGCCGAGATTCCGCATCGGCTGCCTGCCCGAGGGCAGGCCGTCCCCTCCCCCGAACCCAACGAGATCGTCATGTTCGTCTCTCACTTCCTCCGAGGTCTAGGCCTTGCTCTGGATCCTTTTGTCAGGGGCTTGATGTTTTATTACGGGCTAGATTTCCATGATCTAGCTCCGGACTCCTTTCTTCATATCATGACATTTATTGTCGTGTGTGAGGCCTTCCTCCGGGTTACCCCTCACTTTGGCCTGTGGCTCAACACCTTTGAAGTAAAGCCGAAGATGATCGAGGGGCAACATGCGGCGTGTGGAGGTGCCTCAATACGCAAGATGACGGGAGCTTCATGGCCCAAAGGTTCCATTCCAGAGGTGTCTGAATTGTGGCAATAGGAGTGGTTCTAAATCACGGCTCCTAGAAGTGCCAAGTGGGCGGCCGCCCCTGTTTTCCGCCCGGGACCTCCACCACAACTGATGTCAGGGATTAGCAGAGGATTGAGCTGGGGTCCAGCCAAGGACGTGTCTATACTTCAAAGCCGCATTCAAGATCTCTTCAATGGAGATTTCAGTTTGGTTGCGGTAACACTGTTGGCGTTCTGGGAACGGGGGTCCCCAGACTTACCTGCCTGCGGCCTGCGGCGTGGCTCAAAGGGGGGCCCAGCACGGCCCATCTTCATTAACACAGACCCAAGACCCTCGCGAGGGGCCAAGCCTCGCGGGGCGGACGACACGGAGCTTCCTCAGGCACGGCCTCATCAGGCTGGCTCGTGAGGAGGCGGAGAGATCAAGGCGGGGTACCTCACGAGGTGCCCGTGACGCAAGCCCTGACGACCAAAGGCGCCAGGCGGGTGCCAGCCCGCGCAGTGTCCTCCTTTCCTCTTTGGTGCAAAGGGAGCAAGCACAGCCGCAGAGTACCGAGGCATCAGGCAAAGGTTGCCATTTCGGCGCAACAAGACCAAGACCAGGATGACTGCAAGACGGAGGTCATCGTGGCGCCCAAGACGGCGTCACCACGAGAGCTTTGTGCAGGCGAAGACTACTTTTGTCAGGATAGCTAGTACTAGCTATCCCCCTTCAAATTAGCCCGCCATTGTTGGCTCCCTTCCCGCTCGATATTTGGGAAGAGGACCAGGGCCTCTATAAATAGGACCAGCCACCCACAGGGCAAGGGGACCGAGGGGCAGAGAAGGAAAGAGAGAGAAGAGAGGAAAAGAGAGAGAGTTTTAGGGGGACCGAGACCAACGATAGAGGGAGAGAGAGAGAGAAGGGTGACTGAACTCCTCACAGCAGTTCATCGCCCCAGCCAAGAACAGACCCTCGCAAGGCTGTTCTTCCTTGTATTGTTCCTCATCATCAGCCCAAGAGGCAATCCAGCACACCACACACTGGAGTAGGGTATTACACCACAACGGTGGCCCGAACCAGTATAAACCCTGTGTCTCTTGCGTTGTTCTTTCCATAGCTTAGATCTTAGCGAGGCAGAGGGGTGCAGGTAGGAAGGAGGCGAAATCTCCGCGTGCACCCCAGTGTTCGAACCTCAAGGGTCTGCCGGAACCCGTAATCCGACATTTGGCACGCCAGGTAGGGGTGCGCCGGAATCCACCTTCTACCGCTTCGTGCCCCGTCGCGTCGTCATCACCATGTCCGGCGACCAGGCGGGCAACCCAGATCCATGGGCGGCGTGGCCCGCCCGTGCAGAGCCGCTTGCCTCGGGCGACCCCGTGCCCCAGGCAGCTCCCGGTCTGCTGGGCGCTGTGGGCCCCGGGCGACGCGGATAGGCTTCGACAGCTTTCACACCGCGGCAGGTGCGGTCGGCAGCAAGGGCCTCCAATCACGCCGCGACCACGACACCGTACACCCGCCGGGAGCAGGCAAACTCGAGGGCCGCGCTCACGGTGGCCCGAGAGCTGTTGAAGTGCAGGCTGCTGGAGGGCGGCGGCGATGTGCTGCTGGAGTGGGTGGCAGAGCTCCTGGGCTTCGCCACCTCGGGGGCTCACCCCTTCTGCACCCAGCTCCCATCTCAAGCCCAGGGCGGCCCGCGCGGGGGCTCCGCGCGCGCCCGCGGGTTCCAAGGCTACTCCAACGCCAGCGAAGCTGTCAGCACCGGACCGGCGGCGGCGCTGCCCCCGCTCCCGGTCCGTGAAGAAGAAGGACTAGACACGACCCGCGGCCCCAGTGGATAGCCGCGCTGCCACCCCACAGTGGGCGCATCAGGCAGGACCACATGGCACGCGGAGCACTACGGCGTGGCCTTCGGGATGACGGCGCCAGAGGAATACGTGCCCCTCATGATGGACCAAGGACACTCTCACGAGAGCGAACAAGGCTCGCTCCTCAGCCCAAGCTGGGGGGACGAGGCACCAGAAGCTGAGCCTTTCCAGGAGCCCCGGGACAGTCCCACTGGCCATGCTGGAGGCAATGATTATCGGGTACCGCTAATTCTTCAGGAGCAGGCATACGCTAACCATGGATCGCAGGAGGTGCAGGTCGCCACAGCGAGCAGCTGCCCCGCTCCCACAGTCTCCTACCCCTCGGGAGGAGGGCACAGGGGGCTGCAGGAGAGGGGCCGAGATCCGACATCACCACCGCGGCGTTCGGAGCAAGGTGTTCTTAGGAGGTAGGCCCTCTGCTGGGGAGGTGCCTCAGGGCCTGCCCCTGGCGGAGGACCCGTGGTCGTCGGGGGAACCGCTGGCGACCGCTCTACCCCATCGGCGGCGTCCTGGTTTCCGGTCGTCGTTGATGGCACTAGAGTGTGGCGCAAGGCGGGGCCCTCATCTGGCGATATGAAGCAAGGCCAGTACCTGTGAAGAAGGCCCAGTGCCTGTGAAGCTCGCCGCCCCGTGACACTCTCACGTAATAATGAGTGGGGCTGTACACGCCCTGGAGTCTCAGGGGTGCCGGCCTCAGGCCCTGGGGCTCCCTCCCACGCCCAGTGGCAGCACTTAGCTCCGCGCTGGTGAGAAGACGTCCAAGACTAGATTAGGTGCCGGACGCGGCCTTTTGTCTGCTTTCATTGCTTTTCCGTTTGGTTGTCGCTTTCCCCCGCTGGATTCAAGTTGGATTCGAATTTGAGATTTGCGTGTGTTCGGGGAAGGGGTGCTTAGTCTCATTCGAGCAATTTCTCGCGTTTTGGTTACCACTTCGCCTCAGTTGCCTCCCCTCGTGAGCCCCTCGCGAGCCGGGTCAGGCCTAGCTTGCGCGCAGCCCAAACTGCCGCCGCCGCATCCTCTCAGGAGGGTGTTTAACTGCAGGTCCTACGGATCCAATCAGGGAACACTCGGGACACCACAACCTCCCACAGGTTACCTCAGGGCCAGCACGGGGCAAAGGTAAACTAGCCGACCAGTGCGTCGCTTAAGCCAACCACTTGGCGCGGGCGCATGGGCAATGTAGCGTCTACTAATACGATGAACACAAGTTTTACATGAGGGGCTCCCCCTCCAAAATGCTCTCACAACCATCAGGCCAAAACCTGAGTTCTATTCATGCAGGGTAAGGAAGCAGGAATGATGCACAATCAGTCGGATAAATCCCCCAATGCGTCCTCAAGAGCACCACCCGAGCCGTTGCTGGCGTCGCTGAACTCGCCATCACTGTCCGCGTCGCCGCCAGCAGCGTCAGGGCCGTTCACCACACCGCCCTCGTCGGCAGCTACGATCACGCCGTCGTTGTCTGAAGTGAAGGCCCTGATAAGAACATCCACATTGTCTTCCACCTAGCGCGCCAGGTCACCTCGGACGCCCTGGGGGACTAGGGTGATGGCGGCGTCGAAATCGAAGTGAGGATCCATGTTCTGGAGATGGCTGAAGACGCGAGAAAAGGCACGCCCGAGCAGGGCGGCTCCTGTCTTCCACCAACCTGTCGGCCCTGACCGACCGCGCCTCCAGCTGCATCACCACGTCAGTGAAGAACTGAAGATTGCCGGCGTAGTTGACTGCATGCGGCTCGCCAACAGCCGCCTCGCAGATGTTGCCCAAGGCTGTGTTGGCTCTCTCCCGGAGCGTGGTGAGCATGGGGCCGTGCTCATGCTCCAGGATCCGCCGCTGACGTATCTCATCCGCATTCTGGCGCGCGACGGCCTCAGCCTCCTCCACCCGCTGGCGAAGAAGGAGCACCTCAGCCTGGGAGGTGGTTAACTCACCTTTCACCAGCTCAAGGGCGGCCCGGAAAGCATTGGCCCGCCGTGTCACCTCCTCCAGCTTGGCTCTCAAGGCAGCAGTCCTGCCTTCAGCCTCGGCCCGGATCAACCCCAGCTTCTCCTCGAACTCGTGCTCGAGGTTCAAATGCGCCATCGCCACCCGACGTCCGACCTCCTCCAGGACACGGGCTTCCTGTGCAGCAACATCGTCCTCCGCCTGCATCACCAAGCGCTCCCTTGTCTCCAGACGCTCGTACTCGTGGGTACGTTCGGCGGCTTCCAGCGTCAGTGCCTCTTCACGCTTCTGGAGCTCTGCTGAGTCGCCAGAGGCCACCTTCATCGACGCGAGGGCTGCCTCGCGCAGCTCCACCTGCTCCTCCAGTGAGTGGCACCAGGCCAGGAGCTCCCGAGCCCGCTCCTCCGCCGCCTTTCACCTCCGGTCGGCTTCCCGGGCCTCCTCAACGACCCAAGATCGGGCCTCCCGAGAGGCCACCAATGACGCCTTGGCCTCTGCGTCATCAAGATCGCGCTGACGCCGCGCAAGGGCGATGGCACCCTCCAGCTCGCACCTCTCTACGGCCAGGCGCAGGCCCTCGGCCTCAAGGCGCGCGTCTTCATCAGCAAGCTCCTCACCAAGCAGGCTTACTGCGTCAGCCGCCCTTCGAAGGAATCCTTGGCGGAGAGCGCGACGCCCCCGAGCACGGTTGAGCACGTCTTCCACACCATCATCTGCCCCAAGCAAGCGCCGGGGGCCACGAATTAGCACTCCCCCTCCGGGCTGGGGGCTGGCACCCTCGCGACGGTCGGGCACGCTGCGCCAGAAGCCCGGCCTGGAGCCAGCCCGTCCCCAGGTGAAGAGCGCAGGGAGCGCCTTAGCCAATCACAGTCCACGACTAGGCGAGAAGCCCACGGCAGGCTAGCTATGCCACGAGAAGGCCTGCGAAAGAGGATCGCGAGGTGCGCAGGGCCACGATGCGCCTCAGGACGGTCCGCCTCTTCGATCGCCCTCACCACAAGGGCTCTACTACTTGGGGTGCTTGAGGACGATGGAGGGGGCGAAGCCAAGGGGGACGGCACCTCAGCCGTCTCCGCAAGCTCGGCTGGAAGGGGCCTGCGGAGCAAGGGTCAGTAAAAGCAACAGAAGGATCGGGAGCTGGGAAAGGAGAAGGCTTACTCATCAGTGGCGAAGTACTTCCTACGCTTCAGCAGGCGACAAGGGTAATCGTCGCCCAGGGCCTCCCTTCTCTTTCGGAGGGCCTCAAAGTCCATGCGGAAGCGGCCCAAGAGCTGGGCGCAGGGATCAACCTGCGACGAAGACGGGGCGTCAAGGCAATCTACGTCAGGGGCGCCTGCCTGATGCGCGCTGCCAATCGCCTTGCCAAGGGAAGCAGCTGGAGCCTCAGGGGCCTCAGTCGCAGGCGCTGAGGGCAACTGCTCGTCACCCTCAGCCTCAGCGGCACGGGCCCCGAGAGCTACTCCCTCATGAGCATCGCCCGGCGCCGTCACCCCGCCGGGAGCCCCCTCGGCCTCTGGCGCCTCATGCCTCCCTGCTCCGCCGCTCGAGGAAGAGCCGCCTTGGCCGACTGGAAGGGCAGTCACCACCACTGGGTTCTCGCGAGGCCCCTGGAGGCCGGCGGGGCACGACCCCCACTCATCAAAGATAGGCATCTGCTTCACAAAATCGCCCCTGCTCTGGCAGAGGTACAGCAAGGCCCCTCCCTGCTGGATGCTGCCAGGGTTGGGGTCCCCAGTCAGGGTCAAGAGCGCTGTCCTCAGCACTTCAGGAGTCAGGTCCTCTTCCTGAAGCCTCATACGATCATCGCGCCCGCTGAAGGCCCACATTCGGCGGGAGTGGCGTTGGAGAGGAGCAACGCGGCGTAGCAGGAACTCCTTCACCACCTTGGGCACTGTCACGCCAAGCGACCTCAAGAACGTGAAGCGGTGCCAGACGAAGACGAGCCGGGGGCTCTCAAGCGTCTCCTGGCCCCAGCCCGAATTGGGGACATCAGGCGAAGTTGGCTCCGATAGCAGGGGGCTGGGCACCCCTGCGTACACATACAGCCACCGCTCGCGGAACCCAGCCATGGGCGGGGGGAGCTTGAAGTCAATCCCAGAGGCCGCTGTCTCAGACGCGGCAACGAAGCTCACGCACGCCCAGCATTGGGTAGGGTCGACAAGGCACAGCGAGAAGAAGTGGCGCAGCAAGGCAACCGAAGGAAGGATGCCCACCATAGCCTCGCAAACAAAGGCGAAGACCGAAAGGAGGGTGATGGATTCAGGACCCAGATGCATCATGTGGATCTGATAGTGGGAAAGCACGGCATTGAAGAAATCAGAAAAGGGAGGAACTAGACTCGCCCACAGGGCGTCGGCAAAATACGGGACCTCGGTGACTATCCTGTCGATGGAGAAGTGGGACGCGGGCCAGGCCGTCATCCTCCCACATTCGTTGAAGATAGTGGTCAGAGCCGAGCTAACCTTGCCTAAGCCCTCGGCGGGGGCCGCCAACGGCGGCGGACAAGGCGGAGGCACGGGTTTCTTCCCTCTTCCCTTCTTCGTCGGAGCCATGGCGATGGGAAGGGGGGGGGGAAGGTTCGAGATTGGGTTGAAAACAGAAGCTGGAGTTCGAGCGGAGGAAGGACAGAGGGCACTCGAGCAACAGAAGGGGGAGCGGCTGTGTACAACTACGAGTCCGCCTAGCATGGCCCAAAATAAGGGGGGCGTGGGGGAACATTGCCACCCACATCCAGTCAACCGCCACGCGGCGCCCAAGGCTGCAGGCTGTTAGGGCCCGCGGCGCTTCGCTCTTGCCCTTCCGCCTCCCTGCACGGCCAAGTCCGGGCGCGCCTTGGGACTGGGGGCTACTGTCGGCGTTCTGGGAACGGGGGTCCCCAGACTTGCCTGCCTGCGGCCTGCGGCGTGGCTCAAAGGGGGGCCCAGCACGGTCCATCTTCATCAACACAGACCCAAGACCCTCGCGAGGGGCCAAGCCTCGCAGGGCGGACGACACGGAGCTTCCTTCAGGCACAACCTCATCAGGCTGGCTCGCGAGGAGGCGGAGAGATCAAGGCGGGGTACCTCACGAGGTGCCCGTGACGCAAGCCCTGACGACCAAAGGCGCCAGGCGGGTGCCAGCCCGCGCAGTGTCCTCCTTTCCTCTTTGGTGCAAAGGGAGCAAGCGCAGCCGCGGAGTACCGAGGCATCAGGCAAAGGTTGCCATTTCGGCGCAACAAGACCAAGACCAGGATGACTGCAAGACGGAGGTCATCGTGGAGCCCAAGACGGCGTCACCACTAGAGCTTTGTGCAGGTGAAGACTACTTTTGTCAGGATAGCTAGTACTAGCTGTCCCCCTTCAAATTAGCCCGCCATTGTTGGCTCCCTTCCCGCTTGATATTTGGGAAGAGGACCAGGGCCTCTATAAATAGGACCAGCCACCCACAGGGCAAGGGGACCGAGGGGCAGAGAAGGAAAGAGAGAGAAGAGAGGAAAAGCGAGAGAGTTTTAGGGGGATCGAGACCAACGATAGAGGGAGAGAGAGAGAAGGGTGACTGAACTCCTCACAACAGTTCATCGCCCCAGCCAAGAACAGACCATTGCGAGGCTGTTCTTCCTTGTATTGTTCCTCATCATCAGCCCAAGAGGCAATCCACCACACCACACACTGGAGTAGGGTATTACACCACAACGGTGGCCCGAACCAGTATAAACCCTGTGTCTCTTGCATTGTTCTTTCCATAGCTTAGATCTTAGCGAGGCGGAGGGGTGCAGGTAGGAAGGAGGCGAAATCTCCGTGCGCACCCCAGTGTTCGAACCTCAAGGGTCTGCCGGAACCCGAAATCCGACAAACACAAGTTATGCTGGTTCGTCAAGTCCAGCCTTGCAAACGCCGGCCCCTTCGCTTGTGGGAGTTCAATCCCGAGGGACCGCGTGCCATTCAAAATTTCCTCGGCCTGACGCACGAGGAGATGTACTAGTCATTCTTTGGACCTCAGGTAGAGTGTCCGGAAATCACCGAGGATGTGGGCCTGAGCAGTAACCGCGCCGCTGAACAGGTAAGAAATCTTCCGGCCGAACATACTGTCTCTCACTTGTTACGAAGTTATTTCCGAGAGTTCGCTTTTTGATCAGGACTGGCTAACAAAGGCGAAGTTGATTCGGTGTTCGGGCCCCCTCCCTGAGGGTTTGGAAAATCCGGTACTGGAAAAGATGCTCCAGATCGCACCTTGCCCGGAGCCCTTGAAGGAAGATACTGCGGAGGATAATAATGGCGGACGCGGGCCCCCAACGATGCCCATTCTAACCGAGGGAGCGAGCGTCTCCATGAAGGAAGACGACCGGAAGAGGAAAAGGACCGTGCCCGGGGATTCGGAAGCCGAAGCTTCCAAACGGGAGAAGAAGTCTCCCACCGAGGGTCCTACCTCGAGGGGTGCTGTTGCCGCACAAAGTCCGCAGGGGGATCAATTCTCCCATGAGTCGTAAGTGACCCGAAATACTTTAATAGTACAGATATGCCATCTTTTTCTTCTAAGAAAATAACCACCACATATATCTTTGCAGTTCGGGCCTTAGCCCCTCTCAAATGAGCTCGTCTTCGAGGGATCTTCTTCTAGAGATGATGGAGAGCGAAACGCCTCCTCTGGACTCCTCCGCTCCGGAAGCGGGCGACCCGGAAGTGTCGTCACGGAGGGCCTCTCCGAGTCCGGCGAGGCCAGAAGATAATCCCGTTGACCCCCGAAGCTCCCAGTGTCCGCCTCCCGAAGAGAGCAGACAAAAGAGTCCGGCACCGTCTAGTGTGCGATCGGATGTTCTGAGGGAGTTGGTGGGGTGAGCGGCCATCTCAGATGAACACCGTGTGCTGATGAATACGGTGATGGAGAGAATCTCGTCTGCCGAAAGCGGATTGCATAAAGCTTTTATGAGTCTACTGACAGGCTTTGAGGTACGTAAAATAATGTATGATAGTCCTGCACATGCTAGGTGTGCCCTATGTAGATAGTAGCCCCTGAGACTCTGGTCGTCATCGGAAACGATGACGAACAGAGGATCATATTCCCAGGTAATAACCATACTGCCTCTATGTGCAGGTGATGGAAGCTCCGGTGGCTAGCCGGACTAGCGAGTTTGCCCATTTAGAATGACAGTTGGATGTGGCAGACGCCGACATCGAGATTGTTAACAAAAGGCTTGACGAGGCACAGGGTAAGTGTCATTATCTGGTAAACGCCACATAGGAAGAGTAGCATGATGCCAGTATCTTTAATATGTTGTGACTGCAGATGGAGCTGCCACTATTGAGGCCTTGCGGGCAGAACTTGCCCGAGCCAAGGAACAAGCGAGGTTGGGTAATGCGGCTGCTTTGATGGCGGCCGAAGAGTTGCGAGCCGAGAAGGCCGCGCACGGCGAGAGCCGAGATAAGATGGCCAAGATGGCCATAGAATTAAAAGCCGCCGCCGACCGTTGCCGGGTTCTTGAAAAGGAAAACTAGGCGAAGGCATCGGACCTTGAGAAGGCTGCTGCGACGGGAAATGACCTCCGCTCTGCTATGAGGGCAAAGAAGGAGGAATTGCGGGAAGCCGGGGATATTGTAGACGGTAAATCCTTTATGTTGCGGAGGAAGTTCAGAGATCCACGATATGCCCCTCTGGATCGGCTATGGAGTTCGGAGGATGTGTATATGGATTTGGCAGCGAGCGCTGCCGATGCGGCTAAGTACTTCCAGGGTCAGACGGACCGTGAAGTAGACCAGCTGTTTTGGAGACAATTCCATTCTCCCGAACGTCCTCTTTCATTGTCTGACCAATTAGCCGAATGGTCCAAACTAAATAGGTTGTCCGGACTCTCCATGAGGTCTGTTGTGGATCAGCTATGGCCGGAAAGGTCAAAACTGAACAGCTATTTCAGCTTGGTGCAGCAGTTCCTTGACGTGGTGCCGCGCATTAATGCGATGAAGAGGTCGGCGTGCATAGAGGGCGCACGGATGGCCTTTTCCTGTGTTAAAGCATACTGGGTGGAGATGGATGCTACCACTATTGCAGCGCGGGATTCGACCATAGGTCGAAGGGCTGCTGAGCACTACTTTGAAGAAGTTCTTGAGGGTGCTCGTTTGATAGAGACCCAGTGCTCCAAAAAATATTATGTTTGAGTGATATGTAATCCCATTGTAAGCGAAATGCTTTTATAGATTTTTATAAGGCTATTTTTATACTTTTGCCTGAAAGTAATATGATGCCTCCTGGGCGGCCGTTTATGTATACATGTGTATAACCTGAAAGATTGCAGTCGTCGGCTTCAACCCCCACGCATATAATGCGGAGGTGCTTGCAAAAACACGCGTTCACACTTAACCCAATGTCTTGGTCCTATTAAGGAGGTGATAGCTGAGCAAGCGAGGCAACCGAACTATAATGCTTTAGCACTTTCACTTAGCCATAGGAGTTTGACAGTGGGGCTACTAGATAGCCCCTGGTGGCTCCGCACTCTCCCAATCCCGGGGTGCATACATGCCTGGACGGAAAATGGCCCTTCGTTAAGGCGGAGGAATTCTAACATTCCAACAGGTCATCGAGTGGTTGACCAGTCTCAGGCTATATCATGACAGTCAGTTTTTGGCTTTCTCTACTGAGGTGCTCGTCCGGATGAACCAGGGCACAATCGCAGTAGTTCTCCTGGTGCTACCTTAGCCGGTAAAGCGGAACGTAAGGCACCAAAACACAGGAGCCAGGCAAACCCAACATTTGACCAAAGACAATGATTCGGAACTGATGCATATAGGGCCAAACTCGCGACGCCGAACACTCCCTAAGGTATTCGGTCTTTGTGGTATAAACCGGGCCTAAGTAATGGCCTTTGTAAGAAGCTCCTTGTGTCCAGGTACGTGCATTGTTCTGGCGTGGCCACATGCCAAGACGTCAGCATCCTTCTCAACGGTGGATGTGTATCAACAAGAGACAGTAAAAAAGGTTCACGCAGGGTCTTAATCTAAAAAGAATCCTTGGAGCGGGTCCCTACTGCACGTCTGCGCCTGTGTCTCTGTTGTGCCGTATCCTGGACGGGTGTAGCACGATGATCGTCTGTAAAAGAGAGGAATTTAGGTGAAAAAGGTTGTCGTGCAAAAAGATAGTTTTAAAGAAACCATGTATAATTCAAGATGAGAAGAAATTGCCACTTGTCTGCGCGCGTTGAGCCCCTTGTATTGACAAATAGGGGTGTGACCATTTATTCGGTATAAGTAGCGGCACCGGACTCGATTAGTTGTGTCTGAGGTCTTGACGACCTATTGGATGCTTTCGCTAGTCCGGGTGCCTTTAGTGTGCGGCTGCCAAGGCAGCCTCACTCTCTTCGGCACGCAGAGATCGCTTGATGTTTCCATGCACTGAAATGATGCCACGTGGACCGGGCATCTTGAGTGTGAGGGAGGCGTAGTGTGGTATTGCATTAAAGCGAGCGAAAGCTTCGCGTCCGAGCAATGCTTGATAGACACTTTGAAACGGAGCAATGTGGAAGGTTAAATGCTCGCGACGGAAGTTATCGGGGGAGCCGAATATAACTTGTAGTAGGAGGGAGCCCGTACTATGAGCGCCTGGGCCTGGCGTTACTCCTTTAAAGGTAGTATTGCTATGGCGAATTTGTGTTGGGTCTAACCCCATCCCGCGGATTGTATCCTGATAT
Source organism: Triticum urartu (assembly GCF_003073215.2). NCBI lineage: Eukaryota > Viridiplantae > Streptophyta > Magnoliopsida > Poales > Poaceae > Triticum > Triticum urartu. The sequence continues at coordinate 577,403,392 of NC_053025.1, read as the reverse complement.
ATTAGGTTTAGGCTGCTGCCGCCGTCCATCAAGACTCACGTGAAGTGATATCTCCAATTACTGGGTCTAATACCAGGGCAGCCCGTCCTGCGTGTCGGGTACTTGCTGAGTAATCGTGATGGTTGAAAGTGACCGGTTGAGACGACCAGTGGCAGGACTTCGCGATGACAGGCACTTGGGTATATTTTCCTGGGAGTGCCGCATTGTTTTTTCCCTTGATCACGTGTAACACGTTTACTGTTTTGACTTCTGGTGGAAATTTCTTTTGTTCCCCCGTGTCTTGCTTGGGAGGCTCGTCCTCGTCTTCACTTGGTGTATCCTCCCCCTTGTGTATGGCGTTGAGCTTGCTGGACTGCTTGAAGACCCAACATTCTCTGTGGGTATGATTAGCAGGTTTACCAGGGGTACTATGGATCTGACATACTTGGTCCAGAATTTTGTTGAGGCTGGACAGTTCATCCCTAGTGCCTTTAGTGGGGGATTTTTGACCTGGCCGTGAGCTTTTGAATCCGGCATTTACTGTCATGCACTTCGTGCTGTCTTCTTTATTCCGGCATTTGTTATTGCTGTTGCGCTGTGATTTCCCGTTTCCATCTCTAACTTCAGATGTACTGGGGTCGCTGGTGCTGCATCTGGCTAGCCAGCTGTCCTCACCCGCGCAAAAGCGGGTCATGAGGTTTGTTAATGCGGCCATCGTTCTTGGCTTATTTTGGCCGAGGTGTCTGGCGAGCCATTCGTCACGGACGCTATGCTTGAAAGCTGCCAAGGCTTCGGCGTACGGACAGTCGACAATCTGGTTCTTTTTAGTAAGAAACCTGTTCCAAAGCTTTCGGGCTAACTCTCTGGGCTGTTGAGTTATATGACTCAAATCGTCCGCATCCGGAGGTCGGACATAAGTCCCTTGAAAATTTGCCCGAAAGGCGTCTTCGAGCTCTTCCCAACTTCCAATGGAGCTTTCGGGGAGGCCTTTAAGCCAGTGATGAGCTGGCCCTTTGAGCTTGAGGGGTAAGTACTTGATGGCGTGGAGATCATCTCCTCGAGCCATATGGATGTGAAGGATGTAGTCCTCAATCTAGACCCCTGGGTCTGTTGTTCCGTTGTATGTCTCTATGTTTACGGGTTTGATTCCCTCTGGAAATTCATGGTCCAGCATCTCATCGGTGAAACATAGGGGGTGTGTGGCACCCCTGTAGCTGGGTGTACTGCATTGTTCGGATGTTTGTTGTGTTGCATTGTATGCTGGGGGGCGCTTGCATGGTCCATAGATGGATCTTGTTGCGCCGTCCTTTGGGTGCGAGCCCTCGCATGGGTCGCGTGTTGTATTGTGAGTGGCGTTGTATGCCGCTCTGTGTTGATAGAGGGGTCGGCTATCCGACCAGGTGGCTGCTTTGATATTTGGTTGTGGGGGGTCTGAGGCCTCCTCATTGAATTCAGGTAGCAGCTTCCGCTTTGGGTAGCTCTTGGAGGGGCGATTGTTGCCGTACATCGCTGCTTTGTTGAGTATTTTACTCCATCTGATTTGGAGTGTGTCTTGTGCAGCCTTGAGCCTTTGCTTTGCTTTTTCAGACTCCTTGCGGTGGCAACAAGCCTTTTACAGGCATTCTGCTGCTCCGGGTGCCTGTCCGGCATTATGTCGTCCGGACCATTATCCTTGATAGAATTTGTTTGTTCGGTTTGGTTATCCGGATTGCCGTTGTCCGGTAGCGGTTCGCCCTGCTCCAGCGCTGGGTCTGTGTGATCGCTATTTCTGTCGAGGCGGGATTTGGGGCGGCGCTTGCGTCGCCGCTTTGACTGCTTTTCGAGGGAACAAGCCTTCGGTGCATCCTTCCGCTCCTTGTCGTCATCTTTTGGTGCGTCCACCATGTATACGTCATATGACGAGGTGGCATTCCGGGGCCCAATAGGCGCTGGTTCTTCATTGTCTCCTTCATCGGCGTCCATACCGTCGATGTCTCCGGAGTCGAAGTCGAGCATGTCGGTTAAATCGTCGATAGTGGCTACAAAGTGGGTGGTGGGTGGGCTTTGAATTTCTTCATCGTCCGTATCCCAACCTTGCTGACCGTAGTCCAGCCAGGGCTCTCCTGATAAAGAGAGAGACTTTAGTGTCTTCAGAATATCGCTGAAAGGCGAGTGCTGAAAGATGTCGGCGGCAGTAAACTCGATGATCAGCGTCTGATCGGATTCGATCGGCAGGGGCACGAGGGGTTCGGAGTTTGGAGAGGAGTCCGTCTCCTTGGAGTCGTGAGTCTCGCGGAGTGCGGGGCTGGTGTTCGGCTCGATCGCCATTGGGATCGCAGCCCCCAAGGCGGTGTCCAACAATCGATTCTTGATCGGTGCGGTTGGCTCCGAATTAAGGGTCGAAGCCGATGCGGGTGCGGCCTCCAGGGCACTGTTCGGCGGCAGAGCTAGATCATGCTCGTCGTGACAGTGCGGCGCGCTCGGCAGTGGCTCGAATCCGTCGAAGATCAAGTCCCCGCGGATGTCAGCCGTGTAGTTTAAACTTCCAAATCTGACCTGGCGTCCAGGGGCTTAGCTTTCGATCTGCTCCAGATGGCCAAGTGAATTGGCCCGCAGTGCGAAGCTGCCGAAGACGAAGATCTGTCTGGGGAGGAAGGTCTCACCCTGGACTGCATCGCTATTGATGATCGTAGGAGCCATCGAGCCTAACGGTGACGACACAGAGGAACTCTCAATGAAAGCACCAATGTCGGTGTCAAAACCGGCGGATCTCGGGTAGGGGGTCCCGAACTGTGCATCTAGGCCGGATGGTAACAGGAGGCGAGGGACACGAAGTTTTACCCAGGTTCGGGCCCTCTCGATGGAGGTAAAACCCTACGTCCTGCTTGATTAATATTGATGATATGGGTAGTACAAGAGTAGATCTACCACGAGATCGGAGAGGCTAAACCCTAGAAGCTAGCCTATGGCATGATTGTTGTTGTGTATGTTGTCCTACGGACTAAAACCCTCCGATTTATATAGACACCGAAGAGGGTTAGGGTTACACAAAGTCGGTTACAATGGTAGGAGATCTGCATATCCGTATCACCAAGCTTGCCTTCCACGCCAAGGAAAGTCCCTTCCAGACACGGGACGAAGTCTTCAATCTTGTATCTTCATAGTCCAGGAGTCCGGCTAAAGGTATAGTCCGGCTATCTGGACACCCCCTAATCCAGGACTCCCTCAGCAACCCTTGTGGGCGGTCATCAAACCCGTACACTTTGGCAACCCTTGGGGGCAGTCACTGGAACACGTATAAATTGCTCAGGGCAATCTCCAAAACCAAATTGGAGATCCCGACGCTTGGCTGGAACTTTACACCATGATTATTGGGCTCCGAAGCACCACCAACCGTCCAGGGTGCCCAAGCACCCAAGAGTAATAGGCTTTGCAACTTTTCGCTTACACGTATCACAGTGGAGAACTCAAACTGATGCAACTAATGCAATGGCAAGGGCACACGAAGTGCTCAGGTTGCTCACTCCAAAATTCCACCAAATAAAGGAAAGCTATGGAGGAATATGACAGGAAGAAGGAGAACACCAAGAACTCCAAGATCTAAATACAAGGGGTTCCTCTCACATAGAGGAGAAAGTGGTTGGTGGAAATGTGGATCTAAATCTCCTCTCTCTTTTCCCTCAACAACTAGGAAGAATCATTGGATGGATTGAGAATTAGCAAGCTTGAAGAAGGTCAACAATGGGGAACAACACGATCTTGACGGATAAGAACCATTGGGGAAGAAGACCCTCTTTTATACGAAGGAAAAAATCCAACCGTCATGCTCAGCTCGCACACAAGCGGTAGTACCGCTCAGGTGAGCAGTACTACCGCTTGTTTTTGGGCTTCTGGACTCGTTTTCGCTTCGACGGTAGTAGGGTGGAAGTTGGGCACGGTAGTACCATTCTGGGCGGTAGTACCGCACCTACCCAGTGGTAGTAGTGCTTTGCGGTACTTTCGCTGTCGACTACCATCACACTACTGCTTATTTTTTTGCTTATGTAGTCCCAGGATGGTAGTACTACCGCTACCCAGGGCCGTACTACTGGTAGTGAGCTTCAAAATAGCACAAGCAAATAGAGGGATGCAAGAAAACCAGAACTGCCATCAGTTCTGCATATGAGCTCCAAATTAAGCAAACTCAAGCTTGTTGGATAGATGACGACAAATACTATCTAAGGGGGAGTATGCCTAAAGTATAGAGGAGAGAAACCTCTATGAATGAAGAACCGGCAAAAACCCAACGTTGAAAACATCATAGAAGATGCATATGTGAACTCCGTTTTCGATAAACCCAAGCTTGTCAATGATACGTCTCCAAAACTCAAAAATTTGCCTTTGAGATCTATTTTTATTTGCTTTGTTACCAGATCTATTATTCCAAAAACTCAAAAATTTGCTACACTTTTTATTTGCATCTTTTATTTCATGTTTTATCAAGATCTATTTATCCAATCTACCACAATTTTTATCCCGTCAACTTGATAATTCCAGGCATCATTACCCAAGAAAGGATTAACAACCCCTTATATGCGTCGGGTTGCAAGTATTTGTTCTTTGTGTGCAGGTACCGTTTACATAGTGGTGTCTGGTTCTCCTACAGGATTGATACCTTGGTTTCATAACTGAGGGAAATACCTACCGTAGCTGTGCTGCACCAGCCCTTCCTCTTTGTGGAAATACCGAGGTAGCTTCAAGCGGCATTAAAAGGATTTTTTGGCGCCGTTGCTGGGGAGACATCATTAACATCTATCAGGTTCCAAATCACAAATCTCATCTCCTTGCAATTTACATTATTTCCCATTTGCCTCTCGTTTTCATTCCCCCATTTCACAAAAAATCGTCGTTTTATTCGCCCTCTTTTTCGTTCGCCGTTTTCTCGCCATATCTGTTTTTGTTTTGCAATCATTGATTGCTTTGTCATTATGTCTTCTCCATCCTTTGTTACGTGTACCCCCGAGAATTAGGTTCTTAATTTTAAACAAAGGGGAGGGGAGAATCTAAACGATGCTTGGTATAGGATTTGCAATGCTCATAATAGATCTGTTCGTAAGCAATCTACTATTATTCTTCTTCACAATTTTTATGTTGGTATCACCACTTGGTATAGATTCATCCTTGACATGATTACCGGTGGGAATTTCTTGATGTGTCTATCTTTGGATGCTTTTAATGCCATGGGAGAACTAGTAGGTGCACCACCTATCGTTACTAACAAAACCGTCTTAACTCTTGAACATGTTATGCAAAGATTAGATGCTAGTGAAAATAAGATGATCACCTTAGAACAAATTGAAAACTTGGATAAAAATATGCAAAATATTGCTAATAAATTTGGGCCGAAAGCGGGCGATGTCTTTAAATTTCTAAGGGAGAAGGAAAATGTAGTTAACGAGAGAATAGAAGAAAGTCCTTCTCGGATCGATAAGTTGGAAGAAATTTTTAACAACTTGAGCTTGCCTTTTTCTTCTGTTAAAACTATTGAAAAAACTCCCGTAAAAATTGGCAAGATAACTCAAGTCACTAAGAACAAGGGTGCAACTTCTAGTAATAACAAAGAAGATCTTAAGATGATTAGTATTTACCCCAACTTTGTTGAAGTTGTAAACCCTACTTACACGAATGAATTCTTCAATCCTATTCCTAGGAGTATTATTATCAAAAATATGCATGCTAAAACTTTGAAATTTTTTGGTTGTGTGATTGAGGAATTGGAAACCAAATATGACAATACTTGAATCTATGCATTATGCCTAGCTTGGGGCATAAAACTATAGTGCTTGTTGGGAGGCAACCCAATGAATAAATTTTATTTTTGCCTTTTTCTTTCTGTTCTTGTGTGTTTTCACAATTATGCTACTGTTATGATTGTGTTTTTATGTTTTAATTAGTTTTGTGCCAAGTAAAGCCTTTGTGATTATGTTGAGTGATAGTTGATTTGATCTTATTGGAAAATAGAAACTTTTATGCCCAGTAAACAATTTTAAAATATCATAGAAGCGACACAAAATTATGAATTTTTTATAGACGATTGATATAAAAATTTCCCATGTTTTCCAAATTTTTCAGAATTTGTGGAGTTACAGAAGTATACGAAGTTTTCATATTACTACAGATTGTTATGTTTTTTACGGATTCCGCTTTCTTTGTGTTGTGTGCTTATTTTGATGAATCTATGGATTGTATCGGGGGGGTATAAGCCATGGTAAAGTTGGAATACAGTATATATAATGTGAAAAATATGAATGGGTTTGCAACAGTACTTAGAGTGGTGATTTGCTTTCTCATACTAATGGGTCTCATGAAGGTTTTGTTGAGTTTTGTGTGATTCAAGTCTTCAAGTTTTGGGTGAGATCATGATGGATGAAGGAATAAGGAGTGAAAAGAGCCTAAGCTTTGGGATGCCCCATGGCACCCCAAGTTATTATTCAAATAGAAACAAGCAACTAAGCTTGGGGATGCCCCGAAAGGCATCCCCTCTTTCTTCCAATGACCATCGGTATTTTACTTGGAGCTTCATTTTTATTCGTCACATATCATGAGTTTTGCTTGGAGCGTCTTGTATTATATGAGTTCTTGCTTGTTTTGACTTTTATTTTGTGTCATTTATCCTTGCTGGACACCCATATTTGAGAGAGCCAAAATTATGCTATGATTTGTTAGAATTGCTTTATATGCTTCACTTAAATTTTTTTAGCTATGGAATTTCTCTAGTACTTCACTTATATCTTTTTGAGCATGGCGTGCTTTAATATTTTTGAAGAAATGATCTCATGCTTCACTTTTTTATTTGAGAGTTAGTAAACTTTTGAAGAAATTCTCTCATGCTTCAGTTATAGTATTTTCAGAGATGAAAAAATAATGCTCATGTTCTTCACTTAAATTTGTTTGAGCTTGTGAAAAGCAACATATGAAATTAGTCCCAAAGTGATAGACATTCAAGAGGGATATAATAAAAACTTGTCATTACACGAGAGTAAGGCGGGTAATAGGGATGACCAGTCCCAAAATGAAAAAGAAATTTACTTTATGTTGTAAAACAATAAATTCCTTGGAAAGTGTTGGTATGGAAGGCACCCATGGATACGGCTAGCCATGGATTGTGAAAGAATGGTGGAAAAAGGAATACCCTTTATTTTCTGTTTGGGAACCGCCTATGATATATCTAACATGGAAAGTGTTGGGAATTACTCGGTCGTTTTCGTAGACGGGAAAAGTATGCCTCTCAAAAAATTATCTCTCAATTTAAGCTTTGAGCTCCGGCACCTCTACAAATCCCTACTTCCCTCTGTGAAGGGCCTATTCATTTACTTTGTGCAATTTTATTTTTATTTGAGTCTCCATCTTCTCTTATAAAGCACCAACAAGGGAGCACTATGATCTACTTGAGCATTGGTGTGGCTAATATGCGAATGTGTTTCATGAATAGATCAATGATTGAGCATCATGGCCTAGGGATAACTTGCTTTAGTGTTGATATTTTGCAAGACATGGTTGCTTGTTGATATGCTTGAGTATTGAAATTTTCATGTCAAAACTAGATTATTGCTTTGAACCATATAAAAGTCCAAATGTCCATGCTACAAAAGAAAAGAATATGTGATGAACATGTTAGGCAGCATTCCACATCAAAAATTCTGTTTTATCATTTACCTACTCGAGGACGAGCAGTAATTAAGCTTGGGGATGCTGATACGTCTCCAACATATCTATAATATTTGATTGTTACATGCTATTATATTATTATTCTTGGATGTTTTACAATCATTTTATAGCAACTTTATATCATTTTTTGGGACTAACCTATTACATAGTGCCCAGTGTCAGTTGATGTTTTTTGCTTGTTTTCTACTTCGAAGAAAATCAATACCAAATGGAGTCCAAACGTAGCGAATCTTTTTGGAGAATTTATCTAGACCAAAAGACACCTGATGGGCCAAAGAAGTACCAGAGGGGGGTTTCGAGGGGAGCACAACCCACCAGGGCGCACCAGGAGGCCCAGGCGCGCCCAGGTGGATTGTGCCCACTTCAGTGGCCTCCCGCACCGCCTCTTCGCCCTATAAACCCCGAAATATTCTAGAAACCGAGAACCACGAGATCCAATCTAAACACCATCATGGAGGGGTTCATCGTCCTCATTGGAGCCTCTCCGATGATGCATGAGTAGTTCACCATAGACCTGTGGGTCCATAGGCAGTACCTAGATGGCTTCCTCTCTCTCTCTCTCTCTTTTGGTTCTCGATACAATGGTCTCTTAGAGATCTATTTGATGCAAGTCTTTTTGCAGTGTGTTTATTGGGATCCGATGAACTTTGAGTTTATGATCAGATCTATATCCATGAATATTATTTGAGTATTCCTTTGATCTCTTATATGCATGATTATTTATAGCCTCGTATTTCTTCTTCGAATCTTTGGTTTAGTTAGGCCAACTAGATTGATTTTTCTTGCCATGGGAAGAGGTGCTTTGTGATGGGTTCGATCTTGCGGTGTTTTTTCCCAGTGACAGAAGGGGCAGCAAGACACGCATGTATCGTTGTTATTAACGATAACAAGATGGGGGCTATTCCTACATTAATAGATCTCGTCTACATCATGTCATCATTCTTATTGCATTACTCCGTTTCTCCATGAACTTAATACACTAGATGCATGCTGGATAGCGGTCGATGTGTGGAGTAATAGTAGTAGATGCAGGCAGGAGTCAGTGTCGTGGTTCAACATGGCGACCTATGGGTCCATCGAACCCTTTGTGGTTTGGCAAGGGGGAAGGGCGCGTTGCACAAAGGGCGGAGGCTGTAGGGCAGCACGACAGTGATGACACAGACAATTTTTACCCAGGTTCGGGTCGTCGCGAGGCGTAAAACCCTACTCCTGTTTTGGTGGATTGATGGGAGGACCGTGAAGAACGCGCAACGCTCAAGCCTGGCATGGTCGCCTTGGGACCAGAGAAGCTACGCACATATGAGTGTACGAGGGTCCGAATCCTTTCTGAGGTTGCCTCGGCCCTCCTTTTATAGGTCAAGGGTTACCACAATGGCAAAACAATCATTCTCCAATGATTAGGTAGCCATAGTGCTATCGTACCTAACGCTGCAGACACGACAAGTTGCATTAAATGCACCGCTTAGTGTCACATCATGGGCGTAGCCTGACAAGCCTTGTCGTGCTATTAAACCACCTTCTCGCCTGCCTGCGTGACATGCCTCTGGACGGGTGTCATTTAGGGGTATGTTCCTCAGAAATGGCTGCCACATGCCAAATGACCGCCACTTAATCACTTGGTGGTTCGACACCGCACTGATACGTGACTTGAGTCACTGTGAGGTGGAGCCTTGGCGGGGTGATCCGCCCTCGACGTCCCCGGCAAGCTTGCTAGGGGAGTCTTGAGACTTGTCTTCGGAGTGGCCTCGACCTGACCGGGCTCGCCTACTCGGCAAGGGAGGTCTTTCCTTAGTGTTATCTTGTTCTTTTGGCTTGTCTTGGTGTTCTTGATCCGCCCCTTGATTCCTCAAAGAGCTATATCTTTAGCTTGGCCTTGTCTTGGAAGCTTGGCGCTGCCATGGAGGAGGCCTGCTGTCCGTGCACAAGTCAGGGGGAACATACACCCCTGTTTGTGTACCCCGACAGAAGCCCCGGTACTGAGCCTTATGTGTCACCGTGCATGTTGGGTTAGGCCCCAAACAGTGCACGGACACGTGTCGAGGGAACGCTACAGGTGCAGCGGTTCATCAGGATGACTAGTCGTCCAACGTCCACTCCGCGTAATTACCGCATGTCATGGGGTCGTGGGACTGTAGCAGTTAGTGTAAAACGGTAACTTTTTGACGGAAAACTGCGAAGGGTCGCGCTCCCCCCCATGTTCTCTTCCCTTAAAAAGAGAAAAATGCGCAGGGGTACTGCTCATTTGCATTGTTCTTCAATGATTTCTTCCCGCTATCTGATCTCGATGTGTGAGTAGTCCGGCAAGGTATGGGGTGAGGCATGAGCCTTGTAACCCCTGGTGAGGGAGTCCTGGATTAGGGGGTGTCCGGATGGCCGGACTATACCTTCAGCCGGACTTCTGGACTATGAAGATACAAGATTGAAGACTTCGTCCCGTGTCCGGAAGGGACTTTCCTTGGCGTGGAAGGCAAGCTTGGCGATACGGATATGCAGATCTCCTACCATTGTAACCGACTTTGTGTAACCCTAAACCTCTCCGGTGTCTATATAAACCGGAGGGTTTTAGTCCGTAGGACAACATACACAACAACAATCTTACCATAGGCTAGCTTCTAGGGTTTAGCCTCTCCGGTCTCATGGTAGATCTACTCTTGTACTACCCATATCATCAATATTAATCAAGCAGGATGTAGGGTTTTACCTCCATCAAGAGGGCCTGAACCTGGGTAAAATTTCGTGTCCATTGCCTCCTGTTACCATCCGGCCTAGACGCACAGTTCGGGACCCCCTACCCGAGATCCGCCGGTTTTGACACCGACATTGGTGCTTTCATTAAGAGTTCCTCTGTGTCGTCGCCGTCAGGCTTGATGGCTCCTACGATCATCAATAGCGATGCAGTCCAGGGTGAGACCTTCCTCCCTGGACAGATCTTCATCTTCGGTGGCTTTGCACTGCGGGCCAATTCACTTGGCCATCTGGAGCAGATCAAAAGCTACGCCCCTGGCCGTCAGGTCAGATTTGGAAGTTTAAACTACACGGCTGACATCTGCGAGGACTTGATCTTCGACGGATTCGAGCCACTGCCGAGCGCGCCGCACTATCACGACGAGCATGATCTAGCTCTGCCGCCGAACAGTGCCCTAGAGGCCACACCCGCATCGGCTTCGACCCTTAATTTGGAGCCAACTACACCGATCGAGGACGGGTGGTTGGACACCGCCTCGGGGGCTGCGATCCCAACGGCGATCGAGCCGAACACCAGCCCCGCACTCCGCGAGACTCACGACTCCAAGGAGCCGGACTCCTCTCCAAACTCCGAACCCTTTGCGCCCCTGCCGACCGAATCCGATCAGACGCCGATCATGGAGTTTACTGCTGCGGACATCTTTCAGCACTCGCCTTTCGGCGATATTCTGAAAATACAAAAGTCTCTCTCTTTATCAGGAGAGCCCTGGCCGGACTATGGTCAGCAAGGTTGGGATACGGACGATGAAGAAATTCAAAGCCCACCCACCACCCACTTTGTAGCCACTGTCGACGATCTAACCGACATGCTCGACTTCGACTCCGAAGACATCGATGGTATGGACGCCGATGTAGGAGACGATGAAGAACCAGCGCCTATCGGGCCCTGGAAAGCCACCTCGTCATATGACATATACATGGTGGACACCCCAAAAGAAGGAGATGGCGATGGAACAGCGCCGCTCAAAATCACGCCAAAACAAATACGATGACTCTAGCACGGGAGATAATATTACTCCGGAGAGTGCCGAAGAAAACCCCCTCCAGCAAGATTTAGCACAGGAGGATGGAGAAGCCATCCCTCATGAGAGAGCGGCAGACAGAGAGGTCGAGGACGACAATTATATGCCTCCCTACGAAGACGAGGCAAGCCTCGACGACGACGAATTTGTCGTGCCAGAGGATCCCGTCGAGAAAGAGCGTTTTCAACGCAAGCTTATGGCCATGGCAAGAAGCCTTAAGAAAAAACAGCAACAACTTAGAGCTGATCAAGATTTGCTAGTCGACAGATGGACTGAAGTCCTTGCGGACAAAGAGCATAAACTCGAATGCCCCTCCAAGAGCTACCCAAAGCGCAGATTGCTACCCCGACTAGAGGAGGAAGCACTTAAACCTGCATCACCTGCACTCCATACGGCCGATCGGTCACCTCGTGGCCGCGACAGAGAGGCCTCTCGGCCCTCCACTCAAGCCGCACCCCGTACCAAGGCACGGGAAAATGCGCCGGACCTGCGAGATATGTTGGAGGACAAGGCAAGGAAAACAAGATCGATCTACGGATCGTGTGGGCGCCCCACGACTTGAGACGGTAACCATCACGCCAGCCACAAATTCGGCAGGGCCGAACACAGTAGACAAAGCTCATTGGAGCTACGTCGTGATATAGCCCAGTACAGAGGCTCCGCACACCCACTATGCTTCACAAAGGAAGTAATGGATCATCAAATCCCCGAGGGTTTCAAACCCGTAAACATCGAACCATATGATGGCACAACAGATCCTACGGTATGGAACGAGGATTATCTCCTTCATATCCACATGGCCCGCGGCGATGATTTCCACGCCATCAAATACCTCCCACTCAAGCTTAAAGGACCGGCTCGGCATTGGCTTAACAGCTTGCCAACAGGATCAATTAGTTGTTGGGAGGACCTGGAAGCCGCATTCCTCGACAATTTCCAGGGCACTTATGTGCGACCCCTAGACGCCGATGACCTAAGTCACGTAATTCAGCAGCCAGAGGAATCGGCCAGGCAATTCTGGACACGGTTCCTAACAAAGAAAAATCAAATAGTCGACTGTCCGGACGCTGAGGCCCTAGCAGCCTTCAAGCACAATATCCGTGATGAGTGGCTTGCCCGACACCTTGGACAGGAAAAATCGAAATCTATGGCAGCACTCACGACACTCATGACCCGCTTTTGCACGGGAGAAGACAGCTGGCTTGCTCGTAGCAACAATATGACCAAGAACCCTGGTAATTCGGATACCAGGGACAGTAGTGATAGGTCACGTCGCAACAAGCAGAAGCGCCGCATTAACGGCGACAATGCTGAGGATACGGCAGTTAATGCCGGATTCAGAGGCTATAAATCCGGTCAGCGGAAAAAGCCATTCAAAAGAAATGCTAGGGGCCCGTCCAGTTTGGACCGAATACTCGACCGCTTGTGCCAGATACATGGCACCCCTGGAAAGCCGGCCAATCACACCAATAGGGATTGTTGGGTGTTCAAGCAGGCAGGCAAGTTAAATGCCAAAAATACAGACAAGGGGCTGCATAGCGATGACGACGAAGAGCCCCGGCCGCCGAACAACAGTGGACAGAAGGGTTTTCCCCCGCAAGTGCGGACGGTGAACATGATATACGCAACCCACATCCCCAAGAGGGAGCGGAAGCGCGCGTTAAGGGACGTATACGCGATAGAGCCAGTCGCCCCAAAGTTCAACCCATGGTCCTCCTGCCCGATCACCTTTGATCGAAGGGACCATCCCACTAGCACCCGTCATGGCGGATTCGCCGCATTGGTTCTAGACCCAATTATTGACGGATTTCATCTCACTAGAGTCCTTATGGACGGCGGCAGTAGCCTGAACCTGCTTTACCAGGATACAATGCGGAAAATGGGCATAGATCCCTCGAGGATTAGGCCCACCAAAACGACCTTTAAAGGCGTAATACCAGGTGTAGAAGCCAACTGTACAGGCTCAGTCACACTTGAAGTGGTCTTCGGATCTCCGGATAATTTCCGAAGCAAGGATTTAATCTTCGATATAGTCCCATTCCACAGTGGCTATCACGCACTGCTCGGACGAACCGCATTCACCAAGTTCAATGCGGTACCGCACTACGCATACCTTAAGCTCAAGATGCCAGGCCCTCGAGGAGTAATTACGGTTAATGGAAACACCGAACGCTCCCTTCGAATGGAGGAGCACACAGCGGCCCTTGCAGCGGAAGTACAAAGCAGCCTCTCCAGGCAGTTCTCCAGCTCGGCCATTAAACGTCCGGACACCGTCAAGCGCGCCCGGAGTAACCTACAACAAGACCGCCTGGCACGTTCCGAGCAGGCGTAGCAATGCGGCCCCAACCCCAGCCCTCGCAAAAATGCGGCACCATTACTTCGCGTACATAACTACGCTCTAGAAATACCATGGGTATAGGGGGAGGGGCACCATCATGGCACGCCCAAAACACGGCTTAAACCGCACCAAGGGCTGCCGATTTTTTAATTTTCTCTTACTTTCAGGACTCTACTCTTTGGAAGGCCTGTTCGGCAGTTCAATTGCCGCACAAACGATGCACGACCCAGGGAAGCAGACAAGGCACGCCGCATTACGGAACTCCTAGGTGGTCTCTATCACGAGCAGTATACCTGTTTCGCATACCATTCCGCAGCCTGCCCCTGGAACGGACATGTTAAATAGTCCAACCTTTTCTCTTATTGCATTATTTGTATCGTTCTGCTTTGATCGCACCCCCTTTTTAATAAACAATGCATAGCTTTCGCCTATTTTTGCATTACTCTTTTTCTATAAATATATGTTCCTTAACGACATGTTGCACCCGTACACTTTAGTATGGCCAAAATACGCTAGGGGCTTTAGTACCCCTCAATATGGTGTGAGAAGTCCGAACACTTTAACAAGTGCGGCACCCCGAACTTATAGCATTATATGCATCGGCTCCGAATCATGTCTTGGGTCAATAGTTGGGTTTGCCCGGCTCCTATGTTTTGGTGCCTTATGTTCCGCTATATCGGCTAAGGTAGCACTAGGAGAACCACGGCGATTGTGCCCCAGTTGAGCTGGGTCGAGCACCTCAGTGGAGAAAGCTAAAACTGAATGTTATGATGAAGCAAGAGCTAGTCGCTGTTCGAGAGGTTTTTCGAGTCCCTAAAGACTTATGCCGCTTAGAGCGAGGAGTCGGCTCTGTCCGGCCAAGGCGTGAATAGCGCCCCGAACTCGGTCTTCCGAATACTAGGGGCTTTGTCGAAATTTAAAATTATAGAATTCTATGGCCAAGTGAGAGTGTTCACGCATTATAGTCCGATTGCCTTGTTCGTTGGGCTGAGTGCCTCCCTCGAAGGACCCAAACATGGGAAAAAGAGCGCCCAGGTTTATCCCCGAACACCCTAGCACTAGCGGCATGGGGGCAGAAGCCGACGACTCGCCATCTCTCAGTATTGATAAACAGCCGCACAGAAGGTAATATTTTAAATTCCAACAACATTTCTTAGCGCGTATCAACAAGTTTTCAGCGCACATGACAAAACGAGCGAGTTTTACTCAAAAAATACATCCTTGGAACATTCATCCGCCACAAGGCAGGCACCCTTCAGAACATCCTTATAATAATTTTCGGGCCTGCGATGCTCTTTCCCTGGCGGTGGCCCGTCCTTCACAAGCTTCTCAGCATCCAGCTTGCCCCAGTGCACCTTAGCATGGGCAAGGGCCCTACGGGCACCTTCAATGCAGACGGAGCGCTTGATGTCTTCAAGCCTCGGACAGGCCCCCACCAGCCACCGCACTAGCCCAAAATAGCTCCCAGGCAGAGCCTCTCCAGGCCACAGCCGAACTATGAGGCCCTTCATGGCCTGTTCGGCCGCCTTGTGGAGCTCGACCAGTTGCTTCATCTGGTCGCTCAGGGGCACGGGGTGTCTGGCCTCAGCATACTGAGACCAGAACACCTTCTCTGTCGAGCTGCCCTCCTTGGCTCGATAGAATGCCGCGGCATCGGACACACTCCGGGGAAGATCTGCAAACGCTCCTGGAGAGCTCCGGATTCGGGTAAGTAACAAGTAACTCACATTTATGTGTTTGCTTTGCATAAAGAATGCCTTACCCGCCACTATCTTCTTCACCTCATCCAACTCCTGGAGGGTCTTCTGGGATTCGGCCTTGGCAGACTTGGCATTTTTAATAGTCGCCGCGAGCTCAGACGCTCGTGTCTTTGAGTCAAGCTCCAAACTCTCATGTTTTTTCATGAGAACCTGGAGCTCTTGCTGTACCTTGCCAACCTGGGCCTCGTACTTCTCCCGCTCGGTGCGCTCTGTGGTCGCCCTCTTCTCGGCCTCGACCAGCGTTTGCTTAAGGGTCGCCACCTCAGACGTGGCCCCTACAATAGCCACGATAATCCTGTCATTTTTTGCAATTGCACCTTTTTATATATATTTAAACAAGGTATTTCTTACCTTCATTGTCCTCGAGATGCTTTTTGGCACGCCCGAGCTCTTGCTCGGACCGCTCGAGGTTCTGCTTTAACGTGTCCACTTCCGCAGTCAGTGCGGCGGACGCAAGCAGAGAAGCCTGCATACGCATATTTACTCCTTTTAGTTAGACTCCTGCGAATTTTATTTGATCCTCTATTCGGCTGTTCTTTCCGAACGCCAAACAGAGCATCAGGGGCTACTGTCTACCCGGTAATATTATTTACACATTCTTTACTTACCTCGAAGCCTCTTAAAAGGCTAGTACAAGCTTCAGTCAGTCCGCTCTTGGCAGACTGAACCTTCTGGACCACCGCACTCATAATGGTGCGGTGCTCCTCGTCGATGGAGGCGCCTTGGAGCGCTTCCAACAGATCGTCCGGCGCCTCCGGTTGGACGGGGGTCACCGGCACAGTGGGCTTGCTCCTCTTGGAAGGAGGTCACCCGCCGGACTCTGGAACCTTTGAAGGTTCCGGAGCGGTGTCCGGCCTTGAGCCGGACTTGGAGCCCTGGGGGGGTCTATCCCCTTTACTCCTGGAGTCCGGGAGGTCGCCTTGCGGCGCCTCCAGGACCACCTCCTCCTGGCTTGGAACCTGTTGTGACAACACTTCGGCATCGTCCGCAGGACGGAGGAAGGAAGCCATCGGAAGCGAATTCACATCCGACGAGTCCAGTGAACCGCTCGACGATGCGTCGAGCCGGTCTTTGGGTGGGCTGCATAATCATACTCTACATAAGGGAAAGCTGTGCAATAAAGGAATACTATGAATTACTCTGGTATCCGGATACTTACAATTTCGCCAGGGGCTTGGCCTTGAGCGGCCACTCCTCTCCGCCGTCGTCGGCGTCGGTGGAGTAGTCCGAAGGAAGGGTTTTCCCCTTCTTGGACCCTTCGGCCTCCCCAGAGAGGGCGGCCTTCCTTTTCTTCTCTCCTCCCGCTGGAGGGGGAGAGGTCTCTTCTTCTTCCTCCCCGACTTCATGGGAGGAATGCGCCTCGGAGTCGTCGGATGATGAATCCGACACCTCCTGGTGCCGGGCACTCTTTCGAGTCCCCTGGCCTTCTTCGTGGCCTTCTTATTCGGCACCACATAGGGTGCCGGAACCAGCAGCTTCGCCAAGCGGGCATCGGCAGGGTCTTCAGGCAAAGGAGCCGGACAGTTGATCTGTCCGGACTGCGCCTGCCAAGCCTGTCAAAGGTAAGGGAGCTTAGATCCCGCATAGATTCAAACTATGAAAAACTAATACCCTATAAAAGGTACAAACAACTTACCGCGCTAGCGTGACGCTGCGCGCTGAATCCGCGATCCTCGGTAGCAGATGCGGGAGCCTCGGCGCCCTTGAAGAGCACCTTCCAGGCATCTTCATACATCGTGTCGAAGAGCCTGCTCAGAGTTCGGTGCTGCGCCGGATTGAACTCCCACAGATTGAAGGCCCGTTGTTGACACGGGAGGATCAGGCGGATGAGCATAACCTGGACTATGTTGACAAGCTTGAGCTGCTTGTCCACCAGGGATTGGAGGCATGTTTGCAGTCCAGTCACCTCTCCTTTGCTGCCCCACGACAGGCCCGTCTCTTTCCAGGACGTGAGCCGCGTTGGGGGTCCGGACCGGAACTTGGGGGCTGCGACCCACTCAGGGTCGCGTGGCTCGGTGATGTAAAACCACCCCGATTGCCACCCCTTCAGGGTCTCCACAAAGGAGCCCTCGAGCCATAAGACGTTGGGCATATTGCCCACCATGGCGCCTTCGCACTCCGCCTGGTTGCCGCGCACCACCTTCGGCTTGACGTTGAAAGTCTTGAGCCATAGGCCGAAATGGGGGCAGATGCAGAGGAAAGCCTCGCACACGACGATAAATGCCAAGATGTTGAGGACGAAGTTCGGGGCCAGATCATGGAAATCCAGGCCGTAGTAGAACATGAGTCCCCGGACGAATGGGTGGATCGGAAAGCCCAGTCCGTGGAGGAAGTGGGGAAGGAACACTACCCTCTCATGGGGCCTTGGGGTGGGGAGGAGCTGCCTCTTTTTGGGAAGCCGGTACGGGATGTCGTTAGACAGGTATCCGGCCTTCCTTAGTTTTTTGATGTGTCCCTCTGTAACGGAGGAGACCATCCGCTTGCATCCCGCTCCGGACATGACTGGAGAAGGTTGAGGTGGGGAGTGCGGACTTGGGCGCTGGAGCTCAAGTGCGCGAGAATGGATAGGCAAAGGAGGAAGAAGGCGTAGGTGAAAAGGTGGATCTTTATCCCCTTATATGGGTGGACGCAACTACGTGTCCCCACCAGCCTGGTAAAACTCGCTTATCTCCAAGCGCCGTAATCAATGGCGCGGTTGGGTTACCCACGCCCGTATTGATGAGAATCCCGTAATAAGGGGACACGATCTCTGCTTTAACAAGACGTGCCAAGGAAACCGCCTCGCATGACGCGCTGAGGTGGGATAATAAAACGACTCGGATAAAGGCTTGGCCGCAGTGTGTCACACTACCGAATACGTTAGCAGATTAGATTTGTGTAAATGTTATTCTCTCTATGGCAATATGTGGAAACTTATTTTGCAGAGCCGAACACTATCTTTGTGTTCAAAATCTTCTATGAAGTACTTGGAGGAGGAACCCGCCTTGCAATGCCGAAGACAATCTGCGTGCCGGACTCGTCGTCATTGAAGCCTTGTTCAGGGGCTACTGAGGGAGTCCTGGATTAGGGGGTGTCCGGATGGCCGGACTATACCTTCAGCCGGACTCCTAGACTATGAAGATACAAGATTGAAGACTTCGTCCCATGTCCGGAAGGGACTTTCCTTGGCGTGGATGGCAAGCTTGGCGATACGGATATGCAGATCTCCTACCATTGTAACCGACTTTGTGTAACCCTAACCCTCTCCGGTGTCTATATAAACCGGAGGGTTTT
This sequence comes from Triticum urartu, assembly GCF_003073215.2. Classification (NCBI taxonomy): domain Eukaryota; kingdom Viridiplantae; phylum Streptophyta; class Magnoliopsida; order Poales; family Poaceae; genus Triticum; species Triticum urartu. The sequence goes on along the minus strand of NC_053025.1, from coordinate 577,384,589 downwards.
AGTCCGTAGGACAACATACATAGCAACAATCATACCATAGGCTAGCTTCTAGGGTTTAGCCTCTCCGATCTTGTGATAGATCTACTCTTGTACTACCCATATCATCAATATTAATCAAGCAGGACGTAGGGTTTTACCTCCATCGAGAGGGCCCGAACCTGGGTAAAACTTCGTGTCCCTTGCCTCCTGTTACCATCCGGCCTAGACGCACAGTTCGGGACCCCCTACCCGAGATCCGCCGGTTTTGACACCGACACCTGGTATTTGGTGAAGGGGTCAATGGAATCCTTTGACACAACATCTTGTATGTGCAAAGTAAAATTGCATCATGAAGTTTCTCTTCTCTTCTCCGCGATCTTCATCCCTGCAGGTACCCAAGATCATGGAGATCGGGCACCATGAAGTGTTATACCAAACACCGGTGACATTAAGGTTTGGTAGGGTAACATGGATCATATCCAAGGGGATACATGAGGTGTAGTCATTGAACGCCCAAAGCTTTTGTCTAGTATTATTATCTTAATTATCGGGGCAACTCCGCGAGATGGATAGGGCCTTCGGTAGGACAATTGATTCTTGATGCAGGACTCATGCCACTCAGTATGTTATTTGTACACATCCCCCATCCCAAACGAAGCAAGCACCTCTTGATGGGTGGCTTCCCAACCACAAACTCATCCCTGTACCTTCTTTGTATTATAAGTGTTTGAATCACTATTTGCTTGTTGATCCAATCAAAAGCTGGATTTGACACTTTAGCAAAAGCTTGCTAGAGACCATCGCTCCAAGGGAATCGTCCTCTCGTGGGTTCAATAACCCAGGGTCACCTTTGGGGAAATAGGTATGGGATAATCTTTTTAGTTCCAATACCGGGTCAACAAAAAGGAGATATCAAGCCCTTTTTCTGGCACCGTTGCCGGGGAGGAGTTCAGTATTCCTAGTCTTTGTATCTAGAATGTTTGTTAAAGTTATTTTTTAGTTTTTGTCTTCACTTTTTTAGTTTTAGTTTTAGTTTTATTTTCTTGCAAGTCTTGTCAGTTAATTTTTTTCCAAGAAGTTACTATGGCTCGTAATCTTGTGAGTTTTGCTACTCTTAGCAAAAATTTAATGTGTGCACCTATAGCACAACCTGATGTTGCAGCTGCAGAATGTGAGATCAAACTAAACTTAGTTTCCATGCTTCAATATGACCAATATGGAGGTTGTGCTTCTGAAGATGCATGTATGCATTTACATAATTTTACCGAATTGTGCAACATGACACGCATAAAGGATGTAACATCCCAAAAAATTTCAAATTTTGGAATGTTAATAATAAGTGATGATTGAGTGAGTTGTTGTGATTGTCAAAAAAAAACTTTTTGAGACATGTTAAAAAAATCAAATTGGATTTCTTTGTTATCTGACTCCTGTGAAATATTCTGAACCACCTTCAGATTTATGGAGCAAGAATAAATTGACTTTCTCAAAAATAAATGGTGGATGAATATTTTGTAAAGGAGTCATTTGAAAATTGGAGTTCCATTAGAAATTGGGTCTTTTTTGGAGTTTTAATGCCATTTAAATATTTCCAAGGTATCCAAATAAAATCTAATGAGAGGAGATAATGTGACTTCTCCAAAAATATATTTGGAAATATTTAATATGGTACAATTATCCTTTTGTTAAATTGGAAAACTCTACATTGATTTTTTTAGTAAACCAATTATGTCCATAAAACATTAATAGTAGTTTATGCACATAATTTATTTTATTAAATTCTGAAAACTAATTTTCGTGGACTCTAAATAATATTGACACTAATGTAAACATTTTTATTATCTGTTTTAAGTAAACTTTTTATGCACGTACTTATATGTGTAATTATAATTCGATCCTAATTCCTAAACTCTAACTTTCACCCAGTCCATTTCTCTCTCTCTAAATCTCGCACAGGAGCGAGGCAACAACACAACATAGCACATCTTGTTTTTGTTTTTATTTTCCTTGCCTTTTTCCTTTGGGCCAATCTTTCCCACTAAGGCCCATATCTATTTCAGCCCAAGCCTAAGCGCACTGTTGTCTTCCTCTGTTTGTTCAAACTGAACACCAACAGGGAAACCGAAACTTCACCATGGCGCCCTGTACCTCTTCCTCTTCCCCTAGCATTTGATTCCTTCACCCTTTGGACTTTCCATCAACACGAACATTAAAGAGGAATGCAAGGAGAACCCATTCAGGTAATTAAAACCCAACATTGTTGCCTCCATTAGTCGAACGGATCCTTGAAACGTACAGCCGCAAACAGCCATTAATGGCTGCACTAAGCTCGCTGTGGATCTCCTGGTATGGACTTCCCTCGCACCTATAAAGAGCACCCCGAGGATCTCCTTCTAGTACTCATACTCCTCCCGAAAAATCCCTCTCCATCTCCCTCCCCATCATCACGGATTTCTTACCGTAGTTCGAGTACCGCTGCCTGTTCGTTGAAGCGCATCCCGTCGGTAGAGAATCCGCAGCCCTGTCAATTTTTTCTCTCTATATCATCTGTACACACATAGTTAATGTGGACAATTCTCACCAGGACGCCCTGGAGCACGAGCATCGTGAGGTCCAAGCTCCGGCAAAACTTCAGCGGGTTCGCACGTCCTCTCGAGGATGAATCCGACGCCGTCGCCTGCGCCCATCACTTCTGCCTTGCACGAATCTTACCCATCGATTACACGTCCGTCGACGGAGGCCCTACACTGATGAATCGATCAAGGTCCAAGCCGCTGCCGCGCACTCACGTCCCTGGCGATTTCCCCGGTGAGCATTGTTTCTTCCATCTCTCGATCAATTGATCGATACATGTGTTCTGTTAAAAAAAAAGGAGCAGTATTGGCTTATTGGGTCGCGACTCGTGGCATCCCAATCCTTTTCCCGTATTGATTACCAGAAAAATACCAAACTTGGGGAAATCATATCTCTTAGACCGTATGTCCGAATTCAACAAATTTTATATCCCCTGATTCGTTGGAACATCTAGTTTATTTTAAAAATATAAAAATTCGCTTTTGAGCACATCCAAATTCAGTTTTGTTTTAAAAGGGAAATTAAGTATTATATCTTTTAATCTAGAAATCATATGGAAATGTTCCAATTACCAAAGTTGGTCCCTAGAACAATACCCTTCTGTTGGAACACCTCCCATAATTTTTCATCCATGTGTAGCTACTATTTTGGCCTCAAACACTCCAAATTGCCTTTCTTTTATCATAATTCAATCCCATCATTAGTTTATTTGACATGAGCCCATGCCCTTCCTATGAACCAACCCAATTACTTGATTTCTATGTGTAGATCATCATGAGAAATTTCTAAACATTCAACCTGGAACATAGCCCTAAAGTATGACTTACGTCATAATTCTTTTAGCATCCGAACTTGATTCTATCAAACCATGATGTCCATTGTGTACCAATTTGATCCAACCTAAGATATGACTACGACAAGTCTCCTTCAAGACCAAACTAGATTCTATCTCAAACCATAGCCATGTCATGAAAATTATCCTAAGAATGTAGTTGTATTGTTAATTTGCATCTTCTATTTGGATCTTCGTTTGGAATTGTTGTGTGTTGAAGTGATTTTTGTTCCATCGTTAGATATATCATAAGGTCTAGGAGTGACGATAACGAATAGAGAATCAATTTCAAGAATCAGGCAAGTTCACACTTTGATCATACTTTTCAATACCCAGTTTTTACTATGCATTAGTTTCACCCTCAAAGATTGCATGAGTAGGATTGGGAACATGTGGTTATGCTTTGTAGTTCATGTGGTAGGAACCTATGACTTTTGATCACCCCGGGAATATTCGTTATATCATATATTGCTTAGCCATGCTCATAGACGGGGATTGGTATGTGTGATTCATGCAAGTTGCGAGAGATAATAATTTTGGGACAACATAAGGTGGCAACTTTAATACACATCTGGGTGGATTGTTTGGGGCACCTGGAGAAACCAGTGCTTGCCCAAGGGGAATCCCGGAGTACCCATGTGATTACCCTAGGTCCGCCACCCAGGCTCAAAGGGATCATAAGATATTTCATGCCTAGAAACTTCCGTGTGCAGCCACAAGCCATTATGGGCTCTGGCATAGTTGAGTAAGTTGTGTGACCTCTTTCCGTGGTAGACTAGCTGATGTAGGGGAAAGTAGGTGTACCGGTCTACCCAGGGTTAAGGGGAAACGCTTTTGAAAGGCTATGTCTTGATCTTCCGATCATGGAGGCGGTCGAGTCTTGTGGGGAAAAGTGCGCAAACCTCTGCAGAGTGTACAAACTAATCATGATTAGCCGTGTCCCTGGTTATGGACAATTTGAGTATCTAGAAGTGAATTATTGGTTGATCTCATCACTCTTTTTAATGAAATTATTGGGTTACTAATAAGTTGGGGATTTTGGGATTGAGTTGAAGGAACCTTCTCAATAATGGCATTTTAATTTAGTAGTAAAAAAGTTTATTCCTTTGTTGTAGGATAAAATTAGCTTTATGCAAAATTGAAATTAGATCCTCCACCAGCTAAATTTGCATATAGAGATAGTCTTCTCATTTATTATTATTCTATAGTGTGAAATTACCAGCATATTCCATGTGCTGACCTACACGGCTGCAACGTGTCATGTTGCAGACTTTTTCAACGAAGATTAAAGGTGCGATAGGTCGTTGTTCTGCACTCAGTTTGCCGTGGAGTTGGATGGACTCATTTACCTTTGAAGCTTCCGCATTTATTTTTATTTAGATGGCCTTTGGCCATATTATTGTAATAAATATTCTTTTGAGAACCTCTATGTGATAAAGTGTGATTGAACTCTGTTATAATTCCTCGAGTACTGTGTGTGTCAGCATACCGATCCAGGGATGACACTTAAGCAGAGAGACTTCGATCCATTTTGGGTCGGGTTGCTACAAGATGGTATCAGAGCACATGTTGATTGTAGAACTTGACCCCTGGAAAGGATAATGATATTCCACGGAGTGGACTTTGGACAAAATAAGTAAGTTTAATCTCGATATATGGGATACCCCAAGAATATGAAGGGATGAAGTACTATTGGATATAAAGGAGGTATAATGTTGGGAATATGGAACAATTGTAACCCCAGGATGAGTTAAAGCTATACATGTGTTGAAGTGCGCCCATCCACATGCCCATGAATTAATAAGCATCAAGTAATCTCTGGAAGAAGAAATTTCGTAAGAAGCTGTGATTTGATCATAGACGTTTCTTAGGAGGATATGAAAAACCTGAGAGTTGTGAAGAGCGATAGATGTTTTGTTCAGCTTGCAGAAGTAATGGATATATCCGAACTCAGTTCATCGATAAGAGAAATTCTGCAATTCTTATGAGGATGACCGAGTGTTAGAATACGCGATTTACTTATCTGCATATGAGGTAATGATTTGAGTACGGGATGGATTGCCCCCATACCGGAGACTCTTATTATATACTTTTGTATGTTGGATGGGTAAATCGAAGAGACTTGAAACCCCAGTAGAGTGTCGTTGTGACAAGCCTAAAACCATAGAATGGTAAGACGTATTAATCTTATAGACAGGCAATCGTGCCTAACGTAGATTGTACGGTGAGGAAGAAACATGAAAATATTCAAGGAGTTCCATCTGAAGCTATCGACCACCATGAGAGTCTTGGTAGTAGTTTTGGTATCTATGGATTTTGAGAAAGACTTTTCATTGAGGAAAAGCCCAGTTCTTAACCACAGAAGCTCGATGAAGAACCATCAAGGAATGAAGAAATTGCGGAAATCCCCACAAGATTGTTCTTTAGGGTGGTAGCACCCGAACACCCTGGAAGGATAACTGGGTCATATGACAAATCAGCAGAGACTCCAGAATTGTGCAAAAAGCCTCAGACAAAGGCATGCTGAAGAACTAGAATACAAGGAATTATATTAACAGCAGACATTCCCTCAAGACAGGAAGGAAAATGACCAGTCGCTAGCCTGCACATGTTATGCCAAAACCTTGGGGAAATAACCCAAGGAACCCAAACCCTAACCTATTTCTTGCTAGCCTTTGCAAATCTCGAGGACGAGATTTCTTTTAAGGGTGGTAGTTTGTAACATCCGAAAAAATTTCAAATTTTGGAATGTTAATAATAAGTGATGATTGAGTTGTTGTGATTGTCAAAAAAAACTTTTTGAGACTTGTTAAAAAAATAAAATTGGATTTCTTTGTTTTCTGACTCCTATGAAATATTCTGAACCACCTTCAGATTTATGGAGCAAGAATAAAATGACTTTCTCAAAAATAAATGGTGGATGAATATTTTGTAAAGGAGTTATTTGAAAATTGGAGTTCCATTAGAAATTGGGTCTTTTTTGGAGTCTTAATGCCATTTAAATATTTCCAAGGTATCCAAATAAAATTTAATGAGAGGAGATAATGTGACTTCTCCAAAAATATATTTGGAAATATTTAATATGGTACAATTATCCTTTTGTTAAATTGAAAAACTCTAAATTGATTTTTTTAGTAAATCAATTATGTCCATAAAACATTAGTAGTTTATGCACATAATTTATTTTATTAAATTCTGAAAACTAATTTTCGTGGACTCTAAATAATATTGACACTAATGTAAACATTTTTATTATCTGCTTTAAGTAAAGTTTTTATGCACGTACTTATATGTGTAATTATAATTCAATCCTAATTCCTAAACTCTAACTTTCACCCAGTCCATTTCTCTCTCTCTAAATCTCGCAGAGGAGCGAGGCAACAACACAGCACATCACATCTTGTTTTTGTTTTTATTTTCCTTGCCTTTTTCCTTTGGGCCAATCTTTCCCACTAAGGCCCATATCTATTTCAGCCCAAGCCTAAGCGCACTGTTGTCTTCCTCCTCCTCTGTTCGTTCAAACTGAACACCAACATTAAGCACAGAGACTTCGATCCATTTTGGGTCGGGTCGCTACAAAGGATTATGATCCAGATGCTCTAAAAATACACCTATTTCCTTTCGCTTTGAGAGGAAAGGCTAAAGAATGGCTTTTAGCTTTGCCTAAAGGTAGCATTACTTCTTAGGATGCCCGTTGCAACAATTTTTTTAATCTAAGTTTTGCCCACCTGCAAAAATTATGCAATTACGTTCTCATATTACAGGTTTCAAGCAGGAGGAATGTGAGCCACTAGCGCTTGCGTGGGATAGAATGAAAGAAGCAATAAGAAATTGCCCCAATCATGGAATGGAGGAGTGGTTAATTCTTCATATGTTTTATAATGGTTTGAATCATATGTCAAAAACTATGCTTGATACAACTGTAGGAGGAACAACCATGGGAAAACCCATAGAAGATGTCAAGAAGACACTAGATGATATGCAAGAGAACCATGCCCAATGGCATCTTGAAAGAACCTCCACCAAGAAGGTGAATGCTATACAAGAAGAGAGCTCAGAGTTGACTACCAAGCTAGAAGAACTTATATCTTTGATGAAAGGTAAAGAGGAGGTAAATGTCAATGCCATCACTAATGAAGATACTAGTGATGTGAATTTTATTTCTTGTAATAGCTGTAATCCCAATTGGAAAAACAATAGTTATGCTCCTAAACTTCCTTATCGTAATAATGGAGGAGCATCAAATAATTTTGGTGGAGCTAATAGTAGCAATAGAAATACTCTTGAACAAATTCATAAAACTTTTATTGCTAGCCGAACTGAGTAGAATGAAAACTTCAAGAATATCTTGAAGAATCATGATATCTTACTCAGTTAATTGACCGATAAAGTTGTTGGAAAAACAAATGATGTGAAGATACTTGAAGCTAGATCCAAGAATATGGAGGCACAAGTGGCAAAGATAGCAGAAAGCCAAACCTTGATTTTTGCCAAAATGGTAAGAAGCAATGAAGAGAAAGCTGAGGTACTTCACACAAGTCATGTGCCAGAGCACAATTATACCATTGCAGATTTTGTCAAGATGATATCCATGAAGTATCCACTAACGGAGGTAACTAACGATGGGGCATATAATGTATTTTTTGAAAACGTTGCAACCAAGGTACGTGAACTTGATGATGAAAGAAAAAAGTTATTCGGTAAGTTACCAGCTAAGAAAGAGGATGCTTTTGAACCAACTATAGAGATTGAGATAGGACTTAATAAGTTCAGTGCTTTATGCGATCTAGGGGCAAGTGTTTCCATTATCCCCAAATCTGTTTATGATAGTCTCATTCCTGGTCCTTATACCGATACTAAAATCATATTGAATATGGCTAATTCTACTTTTAGTCAGATAGTAGGCATTAATTAAGCATGAAATTATAGTTCAAATTAGTAATTGCCCCGTCGTGATTGATTTAGTCATAGTAGATATGCATGAAGATCCAATTGCTCCTATAAACGTTGATAGACATTTTCCAAGGACTATCAAAGCTGTGATAAATGTGTTTGAGGGAAATGTTCATTTTGATTTACCAGCTAAAGATCCTTTTAGAAGGCATTTCCCCAGGAAAAAGAAATTGAAGACCTACACATGAGGAGGCATCATTTTGAACGCTAGAAGCTATGGTCTCTGTGTTCTAGGATCACATTGATCACCAGTACGAGCGAGCTATCTGAACGAAAACAAGTGCTTAGTGGGAGGCAGCCCATGTAAATAACGTAGACAAGTTAGTTTCTGTTTTTTTTAAATAAAAGAGTGGTTTAAGTTCCATATGAAGAAGTTAGTTTCGAAGAGTTGTTCTAATGAAGGCTTAGTATTGTGTAAGATGATTTATATGATAGTTGATGTTTGAATGTGTGGATATATGTCTATGTATTTCTATGGAACTAACACCGCATGAAAACGAATAAAAATCCAAGTTTCAGAAGAAACAGACCAGAAGACTGCCCTTCTTGCAACCGCAATGGTTGTATGGGCGGTTGTTTGACCTACAAGAAGTTTTAGCACAAGACAACAGAGGAAACATAGTGAAGGACAACGTTTCAAAGGGGCGCAAATGCCCGTTTGAGCGGTCATTTCGATTCTCTGCAGAAACCATTTGTAAGTCCAGAGCATTCGGCAGCGTTCCAAACGAGCACACACGCCTGTTCGAGCGGCCCTTTGACATCATCGACAAGAAGCACAAAAGGAATAGAACAAACAACAGCGTTCGAAATGGACGTCGACGCTCGTTTCAACTACACGCAAGCAAAGGTAAGTGATCAGGAAGAAGGACAATGTTTCATGCAGCCACTTGCACCCGTATGAGCGGTCGTTTGGAACCCTGGCGGCTTTAATAAGCCCAAGGAAGGAGGTACTTTGCCCCCATCCCTCTCCATTGTTCTCCTTCCTCCAAACCTCTCCAAACCCTAGCAAAAATTTGCCTGATCTCTGTACTCGTTCGTTTTCAATTAGAATCCTTCCATGTGATTGACCTACGGTATGTTTATCCTCCGATCTCCAACTTATTCTTCGCGAATCTGTGTTCTTCGTACCTAGTGCTACTTCTTGAGCTTGCGTTGGTTTTTACCTTGAAGAGGAAATGGAGATGCAGCAAAGTAGAGATAAGTATTTCCCTTCGTTTGAGAAGCAAGGTATCAATCCAGTAGGAGACAACGCACAAATCACCAATACCTGCACAAACAATCAAACAACTTGCACCCAACGCGATAAAGGGGTTGTCAATCCCTTCATGGTTAGTTGCAAAAGTGAGATCTGGTAGTGATAGATGAAAGTGAACAAACGGTAAAGTAAATATTTTTGGTTTATATATCGGAAAGTAAAAGATGGCAAAATAGTAGATCGAAAACTTATGTGATGGAAAATACACCCGAGGGCAATAGGTTTCCCTAGAGGCTTCTCTCATGATAGCAAATAATACGGTGGGTGAACAAATTACTGTCGAGTAATTGACAGAAAAGCGCAAAGTTATGACGATATCTAGGCAATGATTATGAAATATAGGCATCACATGCGTGTCAAGTAGACCAAAACGATTCTGCTTCTACTACTATTACTCCACACATCGACCGACTCCTGCCTGCATCTAGAGTATTAAGTTCACGAAGAACAGAGTAACACATTAAGTAAGATGACATGATGTAGAGGAATTAACTCAAGCAATATGATGAAAACCCCATCTTTTTATCCTTGATGGCAACAATACAATATGTGCCTTGATGCCCCTACTATCATTGGAAAAGGACACCGCAAGATTGAACCCAAAGCTAAGCACTTCTCCCATTGCAGGAAAAACCAATCTAGTTGGCCAAACCAAACCGACAGTTCGAAGGGAATTACAAAGATACCAAATCATGCATAAAAGAATTCAGAGAAGATTCAAATAATATTCATAGATAAGCTGATCATAAATCCACAATTCATCAAATCTCGGCAAACACACCGCAAAAATAGTATTACATCGGATAGATCTCCAAGAACATCGAGGAGAAAATGGTACTGAGAATAAAAGAGAGAAGAATCCATGTAGCTACTAGCTATGGACCCGTAGCTACTAGCTATGGACCCGTAGGGGGGGGCGCCCTCCATCCTTGTGGCTACCTCGTGGCTCCTCCGACTTCATCTTCAAGTCTCCTGGGTGTCTTCTGGTCCAAGAAAAATCATCGCGAAGGTTTTATTCCGTTTGGACTCCGTTTGACATTCCTTTTGTGTGAAACTCAAAAACGAGGAAAAAACAAAAACTGGCACTAGGCTCTAGGTTAATTATTTAGTCCCAATAATAATATAAAATAACATATTAATGCATATAAAACATCCAAAACAGTTAATATAATAGCATGGAACAATAAAAAATTATAGATACGTTGGAGACATATCAAGCATCCCCAAGCTTAATTCCTACTCGTCCTCGAGTAGGTAAATGATAAAAACATATTTTTTGATGTGGAATGCTACCTAACATATTTATTCATGTGATTCTTCTTTATTGTGGCATGAATTTTCAGATCCATAAGATTCAAAACAAATGTTTAATATTGACATAAAAACAATAATACTTCAAGCATACTAACAAGGCAATTATGTCTTCTCAAAATAACATGGCCAAAGAAAGCTTATCCCTACAAAATCATATAGGCAATGCTCCATCTTCATCACACAAAATATTCAAATCATGCACAACCCCGATGACAAGCCAAGCAATTGTTTCATACTTTTGATGTTCTCAAACTTTTTCAACTTTCACGCAATACATGAGCGTGAGCCATGGACATAACACTATATGTGGAATAGAATATGGTGGTTGTGGAGAAGACAAAAAGAAGGAGATAGTCTTACATCAACTAGGCATTTCAACGGGCTATGGAGATGCCCATCAATAGATATCAACGTGAGTGAGTTGGGATTGCCACGCAACGGATGCACTAGATCTAAAAGTTTATGAAAGCTCAAAAAGAAACTAAGTGGGTGTGCATCCAACTCGCTTGCTCACAAAGACCTAGGGCAATTTGAGGAAGCCCATCATTGAAATATACAAGCCAAGTTCTATAATGAAAAATTCCCACTAGTATATGAAAGTGACAACATAGGAGACTCTCTATCATGAAGATCATGGTGCTACTTTGAAGCACAAGTGTGGTAAAAGGATAGTAACATTGTCCCTTGTCTCTTTTTCTCTCATTTTTTTATTTGGGCATTCTCTCATTTTTTGGCCTTTTTTTATTTTTCGTCCGGAGTCTTATCCCAACTTGTGGGGGAATCATAGTCTCCATCATCCTTTCCTCACATGGGACAATGCTCTAATAATGAAGATCATCACACATTTATTTACTTATAACTCAAGAATTATAACACGATACATAGAACAAAATATGACTCTACATGAATGCCTCCGCCGGTGTACCGAGATGTGCAATGAATCAAGAGTGACATGTATGAAAGAATTATGAATGGTGTGTTTGCCACAAATACGATGTCAACTACATGATCATGCAAAGCAATATGACAATGATGAAGTGTGTCATAATAAACGGAACAGTGGAAAGTTGCATGGCAATATGTCTCGGAATGGCTATGGAAATGCCATAATAGGTAGTTATGGTGGCTGTTTTGAGGAAGTTATATGGTGGGTTTATGGTACCGGCAAAAGTTGCGCGGTACTAGAGAGGCTAGCAATGGTGGAAGGGTGAGAGTGCGTATAATCCATGGACTCAACACTAGTCATAAAGAACTCATATACTTATTGCAAAAATCTATTAGTCATCGAAAGGAAGTACTACGCGCATGGTCCTAGGGCGATAGATTGGTAGGAAAAGACCATCGCTCGTCCCCGACCGCCACTCATAAGGAATACAATTAATAAATAAATCATTCTCCGACTTCATCACATAACGGTTCACCATACGTGCATGCTACCGGAATCACAAACTTTACACAAGTATTTCTACAATTCACAATTACTTAATAGCATGACTCTAATATCACCATCTTTGTATCTCAAAACAATTATAAGGAATCAAACTTCTCATCGTATTCAATGCACTTTATATGAAAGTTTTTATTATATCCCTCTTGGATGCCTATCATATTAGGACTAAATTTATAACCAAAGAAAATTACCATGCTATTTAGAGACTCTCAAAATAATATAAGTGAAGCATGAGAGTTCAACAATTTCTATAAAATAAAACCTCCGCCGTGCTCTAAAAAGATATAAGTGAAGCACTAGAGCAAAATTGCCTAGCTCAAAAGATATAAGTGAAGCACATAGAGTATTCTAATAAATTACGATTCATGGGTGTCCCTCTCAAAAGGTGTGTACAACAAGGATGATTGTGGCAAACTAAAAAGCAAAGACTCATATCATACAAGATTCTCCAAATAAAACACATATCATGTGGTGAATAAAAATATAGCCTCAAGTAAAGTTACCGATAGACGAAGACGAAATAGGGGATGCCTTCTGGGGCATCCCCAAGCTTAGGCTCTTGGTTATCCTTGAATATTACCTCGGGGTGCCTTGGGCATCCCCAAGCTTAGGCTCTTGCCACTCCTTATTCCGCAGCCCATCAAATCCTTACCCAAAACTTGAAAACTTCACAACACAAAACTCAACATAAAATATCATAAGCTTTGTTTGTATAAGAAAATAAATCACCACTTTTGGTACTGTTGTGAACTCATTCTTTATTTATATTGGTGCAATATCTACTGTATTCCAACTTTCCATGGTTCATACCCCTCGATACTACCCATAGATTCATCAAAATAAGCAAACAACACATAGAAAACAGAATCTGTCAAAAAGCAAAACAGTTTGTAGTAATCTGGATAGTTCGACTACTTCTGTAACTACAAAAATTCTGAAAAATTAGGACAACAGGGGTAATTTGTATATGAAGCTTGTGTAAAAACTTCAGAATTTTATCACGCTTCTGTGATTTTAAAAATTCTGGGACTGGGCGCAAAAGTTTCTGTTTTTCAGCAAGATCAAATCAAAACCACATCTAACCAGAGGCTAGATTAATTATTTATTGCAAAACAGCAAGGAAAAATATTGGGCTGTCTCCCAACAAGCGCTTTTCTATAAAGCCTTTTAGCTAGGCGTTGATAATTTTAATGATGCTCACATGGAAGATAGCAATTGAAACACAAAGAGAGCATCATAAAACATGTGACAAACACATCTAAGTCTAACATACTTCCTATGCATATGCATTTTATAAGCAAACAAATTATCAAGGCAAGCAAATCCTAGCATATGCAAAGGAGAAGAAAGAAACAAAAGGAAACTCAACATAACGAGAGGTAATTTAGTAACATGAGAATTTCTACAACCATATTTTCCTCTCTCATAATAATTACATGTAGGATCATAATCAAATTCAACAATATAACTATCACATATTTTTTTCTATTTATGATCCTCATGTATGCAAAGTTGACACTCTTACAAAATAGTGGGATCAACATAAAATAAAGTCATTACTTCTCCAAGCCCACTTTTATCAAAAAATTCATGAGATTGATCATGCTCGAAAGTAGTGGGATCATTATTACCTAGAGTTGACACTCTTCCAAACCCGCCTTCAATATTATTGCAAACATATTCAACATGAGGCTTAAATAAATTTTCATGATCATAAGAAAAATCACCCCAATTATGATCATTGCAACAAGTAGTGGACATAGCAAAACTAGCATCCCCAAGCTTAGGGTTTTTCTTATTATTAGCACAATTGAAATAAAGAGAATTGATAGTAAAACCATTGCAATCATGCTTTTTATTCAAAGATCTATCGCGAATCACTTCATAAAGTACTTCATCACAATTTCCAGATTCATGGATTTCAAGCAACACTTCATAAAGATAATCTAGTGCACTCAACTCACTAGCAATAGGTTCATCATAATTGGACCTCTAAAAAAGATTAGCAAGTGGATGAGGATCCATAAACTCTTTGGTTTCTGATTTTCAATAAATACACAATTATTCCAACCAAACAAGCAAACGAACATAGTAAGACATAAGGGCAAATGAAAAGACGAATGGAAGAAGGGCGAAAGAAAAGGCAAATCTTTTCGAAATTAGTTTTAGAAGTGGGGGAGAGGAAAACGAGAGGAAAATGGTGAATAATGTAATGCAAAAGATGAGAGTTTATGATGGGGGTACTTGGTATGTCTTGACTTGGCTTAGATCTCCTCGGCAACGGTGCGAGAATTCTTCCTGCTACTTCTTGAGCTTGCGTTGGTTTTTCTCTTGAAGAGGAAAGGGTGATGCAACAAACTAGAGATAAGTATTTCCCTCAGTTTGAGAACCAAGATATCAATCCAGTAGGAGACAACGCACAAATGACCAACAGCTGCAGAAACAATCAAACAACTTATACCCAACGTGGTAAAGGGGTTGTCAATCCCTTCACAGTTACTTGCAAAAGTGAATTGGATAGAGATAGATGAAAGTAAACAAATGGTAAAGTAAATATTTATGGTATTTTTGGTTTATAGATCGGAAAGTAAAATATTGCAAAATAGTAGATCAGAAACTTACATGATGGAAAATAGACCCGGGGGCCATAGGTTTCACTAGAGGTTTATCTCATGATAACAAATAATACGGTGGGTGAACAAATTATTGCCGAGCAATTGATAGAAAAGCGCAAAGTTATGAAGATATCTAGGCAATGATTATGAAATATAGGTATCACGTCCGTGTCAAATAGATCGAAATGATTCTGCATCTACTACTATTACTCCACACATCGACCTACTCCTGCCTGCATCTAGAGTATTAAGTTCATGAAGAACAGAGTAATGCATTAAGTAAGATGACATGATGTAGAGGAATTAACTCAAGCAATATGATGTAAACCCCATCTTGTTATCCTCGATGGCAATAATACAATACGTGCCTTGCTGCCCTATTGTTACTGGGAAAGGACACCGCAAGATTGAACCCAAAGCTAAGCGCTTCTCCCATTGCAAGAAAAACCAATCTAGTTGGCCAAACCAAACCAATAGTTCGAAGAGAATTACAAAGATACCAAATCATGCATAAAAGGATTCATTGAAGATTCAAATAATATTCATAGATAAGCTGATCATAAATCCACAATTCATCGAATCTCGGCAACACACCGCAAAAACAGTATTACGTCGGATAGATCTCCAAGAACATGGAGGAGAACATGGTATTGAGAATCAAAGAGAGAGAGAAGAAGCCATCTAGCTACTAGCTATGGACCCGTAGGTCTGTGGTAAACTACTCACGCTTCATCGGAAGGGCAATAGAGTTGATGTACAAGCCCTCCGTGATCGAATTCCCCTCCGGTATGGTGCCGGAAAAGGTCCCTAGATGGGATCTCACGGGTACAGAAGGTTGCGGTGGTGGAAAAGTGTTTTCGTGGATGCCTATGGTGGTTTGGGAATATATGTGAATATATAGGCGAAAGAACTAGGTCAGGAGGGTCACAGGGGGCCCACGAGACAGGGGACGCGCCCTACCCCTGGGCATGCCCTCCACCCTTGTGGCCGCCTCATGGCTCCTCCGACTTCATCTCCAAGTCCCCTGGGTGTCTTCTGGTCCAAGAAAAATCAACATGAAGGTTTTATTCCATTTGGACTCTGTTTGGTATTCCTTTTCTGCGAAACTCAAAATCAAGGAAAAAACAGATACTGGCACTGGGCTCTAGGTTAATAGGTTAGTCCCAAAAATAATATAAAATAGCATATTAATGCATATAAAACATCAAAAACAGATAATATAATAGCATGGAACAATCAAAAATTATAGATACTTGGAGACGTATCATATAGAATTGCCATGACTAGGAGATGCATATTTTGATTCAAACTTCAGTTTGGCATGGATTTGTTGATGTTTTTAGAGGAATATGATGATGTGAGTGACGTAGGATAATTATTGTTTTATTATGTTGGACTGAAAAACTGTGTTTTAGATGTTTACACGGAGGTCTTTTCGCGTATACGGTGATTCTAGTTTATCCACCGTGTGACCACAACAAGTTTTCACTCAGGGAATTGTCTTCACCAACCGTGAAACAAGGAATGAGTTCCGAAATCTCACAACAAGGAAGATCAAAGCAACCAAATGGGCTTGTGCGAATACTCTCGCCAGGCTAGGTATCACTCATGATTTTAATTTGCTTTGTCATAATGCTGACTTGCACCATTTTGTTTATCAAGCATGTGAGACTTATGAATGATTGACTCTTGAGTTTCTTAGTACTCTCTCACAAAATGTTTGGTTAGTGCCAAATGTGTATGAAGAAGAGAGGATCACTTTCTGTCTCCTTGACCAGGACTTTAACATCAATTTTGTTGAGTGGTGTAATTATTTTAGCTTCCGCAACAATGATGCTGATATTAGATATGTTTATGATTTCACGAACCTGTACCCAGGGCAATCCTTTCACAGGACGAGTTACCGTGGCACTAAGCAAAGAGCCAGTTGCATTGGAAGTCCTGATATACATTATTTCTACTATATTATCACTAACTCATTTCAGGCACGAGGAGAAGTTTCTGAGGTGAATGACGAGAACATGCTATTTCTTGGAAAAGCATCAGACGTTGGTTATTCGCCCAACTTAGGGGCAATACTTTTGCTACACCTTGCATGTCAAGCCAATCATGCACAAGGAGATATTGTGTGTGGACGAGTGAGCACCATGTTGGCCAACTCCCTTGGCCTTGAATATCGTAACCTCTGCCCCATTGCCAGTAACACCCTTGTTAACACTCGTGTTCTTACTAGCGCTCGTATGGTAGTAGTTCGTAATGGCCGTCATTGTATCAAAATTCCCGGAGTGGTATACTTGTTACCCACACCTATGCCTAACTATTTCTCCATCGAGAATGGACAACTGCATTATGTTGCACAAGAAGGAGATGCGGCTTTTGACCAAGAAGGGCCAGTACCTGAAGAAGAAATCGCCACCGGTGAGGAGGAAGAGCAGCACCAGCAAGTCTACACCACCTACGCGGACCTCAACAACCTTTAGGGCTCTATTGATGATATGAGCAACCTTGCATTGTCCCTGAGGATCACGTCCACCTACATGAACATGCGCTTCTCCAACTGGAGCCAAGAGTGGGCTCCTGACCAACCGCCACAATGATCTCGCCGGTTTGGGCTTGCAAGAGCCTAAGCTTAGGGGATGTTATCACCACTTCTACATCAAGATGTGGTGATATTTGAATAAATTGCAATGAGGTTGTACTTAAGCTCAATGAGCTTCAAAACACTCATGTTGGTCTGTTCCAACACTTTGCTTTTTATTTGCTTTTGATTTTTATTTGTTTTTTCCTTTGCGGTCTATTTTCTTGCAAGTTAGATTTCAAAAATCCAAAAAAACAAAAAATATAATAAGATTTGCTTTGCTCTTGTTCTTATTTAGCCCCTTGGGGTTCATTTGCATTTTTAGAGGAGTTAATCTATGTCAGGACAAGCAGGAATGCAAGAGTAGGGAAGAGAAGTGTGTAAATTCGCAATTGTGAAGGTATGTCCTAGGACCCCCGTCTTCTGCACTTGGACACTTAGAGTAGATGTAGTAGTAGTATGTGTAATATGTGTGGATGGGAGTGAGTCTTGATAGTTGATACAAAGGTTTTGCGCTAGTAGCTAAAATAGTTTTGTAGCCTTTGTTTTTTTAGTTTAGACAACTAAGGCTTGTCGTGGGACATTTTCGAAAATGAAATGAACTAACCAAGTGTAAATTTGCACAAAAGGGAGTCTTCCAAGACTTTGGAGTTGAGTAATGGTAGGGAAGTGATGATTAAACATGCTCAACCCCATGTTGTTAATTTTAATGGACTTGATAGCACTTGTGGATTAAATTGTCTAGAGGAACTTAGTTGAAAGGTGGGTGAGATTATGCCAAAAATATGTGTTGTATATCTCAACATGGTGTTACAGCCTCCAGCTGGTACCATAGCCTTTCTTACTATATACATGTTTACATGTGTAAATGTGGCTTCATCACCCTTCCTGATGTTATGCTGAGGACTCCGTTGGCCAATTAATGATCCACCAAGAGCAATAGCTTGGATTTCGGCTATGAGTTTGTTAACGTACGTAGTGGCAACACTATAAACGAATACTGTTTGGCTTTATCTTGAATGGATGTGTATGTGGTAAATAAAGGGGACTGATCAAAAGAGCTCGAAAAAGACATTATTGCTAAAGGTCCATAGTTCCCAAACATTAAGCCACAAAGAAAACCTATGCATGATCACTTATTTGGCATAATCACCTTCACATGAGGATCAAAGTTCCAGCAAACAATGATTGAAACAACGTGTTTAAGAGCCTAGAGGAAGAAACAATTGTGAGTGTGTTCAAGAGCACTTGAGCATCATGTTTCACTACATGCTTTCTACTTCCTAACTTATGTTTTCATGGCTCTATCTTAAGAAACTCTTCTGTGCATTTCTGACAAGAAAGTGTTGTCTAGATTAAATAAAATGAAGTCTTGCAAAGTTGTTTTATCTAGTAGATCAGAAACTTTGTGTTATATTTACTACACTAACATTTGCACTATGACCATGCCATTGCTATATCTATGATAAGTTTTCAGGTCAAGAAGGGAGGGTTATCTAGGCATACCGATCGTAAGTGAACCAAAACCTTCTCGTTATTTCGGTTTAAACAACTGAGTTCCTTATGATTCAGATTTCTCTTTATCTTGCTCAAGGACAATCAAGTTTAAGCCCGGAAGAGTTGATGAGTGATATTTTTACACTCATTTCAACCTTGTTTAAACCAAGATATTTCACTAATAGAGAGATATTCGCTCCGATATTGCCACTAGTGACTAATGAATGCAAAGAATTCCACAAATCCTCTCTTTGATATTTTTTCCATAGGGAATGGGCTACTAAGGGAAGATATCACGTGGGAGAAAGGAAAGGAAGGAAAATGGAGAATAAACAAATCATTAGGAGGCGTCAGAGGGAATCCATATTAAAGATGGTGTTCCATGTTTGGTGTGGAAACCAAGCTAGCTCATCACCTGTCGGCACGGAAGCACGATCACCTATGGGGCAGGGGTGCCTTCGACATGGGGACGACCGTGTTGCACAAAGAGTAAGGAAGTGGTGGGTAGCGCGACGATGGACTCCCTCTCTTTTACGCAGGTTCGGGCCGCTTTGAAGCATAAAACCCTACTCCTACTTTGGTGGATTGATCCAGAGGTGGAAGAAGGCTCAACATGCTTTTCCCGGCAAGGATGCCTCGGGGAAAGCAATGTGAGCTAACAAGTGCTGGGGGTCAAAGTGTTCGAACCCTTTGCTAGATAGTATGAGCTAGCTATTTAATTTGGAAGGCCCTGATAACAATTTCAAAGTAATAATCATGTGGCATGGAGAATTTCTGGATGTGTATAGCACATTCCTTCCATCTTCTCCATGGTTGGAATTAAACTATATATTAGTTCATGGGGTGCTACCCAGCCAATCTTTCCTTCTAAATGTCTAAGAAGTACAAGATCAACTGGATCAAACTTAACACCACCAGTTAGTCATCATCATCTTGACGAAACCGGCAAAATAAAGCATGAAGTGCAACCAAAATATGCCGAAAAATCATGACGTTTTACAACCAAAGATAAGATCATGATATAACTATTCAGGAACATAGGGTCATGTATTCTTATTGGATGGTGTGTGTTATTATAAAATGACATCAGAAATTGGGAGGGGGATGGGTATGCAATGGAAAAAGGTGGTGTTCACTCGGATCATATAATGGCATGTATTTGTAAAAAATGGAAAAATAGAATAAGATATATTAAAGGATAGAGGGAGTACAAGATGTACCATGTTTTAATTGGAAGAGGGGGACTAAAATGAGATGTACTCATATCAAATAGTTAATGGTACTTACATCACTGCTATGAATGCGGTATTTGTTGTTTGGAACTCAATCTGGTAAGGTGGGTGATAATTTTTTTGCTTATGCTGCATCAATTGTCTTGCTGAAATACATGATACATCTATCAAATAGATCTATTTTAGGAATCATATCTAGAAGTCTGGAAAATAAAAAGTTGAATTAATGATACATGACTGAGATTCAAAAATAGGGTTAGGTTGAGCTAATATTCGGTAAGGTCAAAACAACGATCTTTGCCTCAAAAGTGGGAAAAAATAACACACTCCATTATTTGCGTAAATGGTGTGAAAGTTCATTGTGCTTTCACATGACATATCCAAACAACGTCAAAATTTGAAGAAACATTTGCCACTATTAGTTTCATTGTCACCTGGAACATGTGTATCCTACATTCTCATAGTAGCTTGGCCTCATGTAAGTGGATCATAAATTTTTATAGATGTTTCCTGGAAAAAACATGGAGACTTTGACAGGTGAAGAACAATTCACTACTGATACATTTTTATGCCAGGTAAAGAACTAGCGGGTCCTTTTATATTTTGTGGAAGAAATGACTAGTGCTCCAGTTTATCTATATACCTAGAGGGGTATATGAACAAACTAGCATCACTTACACTAGATACTATGAGCTAGCTATTCAATTCAAAAGGCACCGATAACTAGTCGAAAATAAGAATTATGTACGGGGGAGATTTCCCGGATGTGTATAGTAAATTCCTTCCACCTTCCACGTGGTTGGAATAAGACCATCTCTTAGTACGTGGGACATTGCCCTATCGATCTTTGCCTCAAATGTCCAAGTAGTACAAGATTAGTTGGGTCAAACTTAACACTAGCAGGTCCTGGCCATCGTTACGAATCCTACAATATAAAACATGAAGTGCAACTAAAAGATACCCATAAATCATGAAATTTAAGACCTTTAACCAAGACGTAAAGAAAAGATCACGATACCACTATCCAGGAATAGATTGTCGTGTATTATTCTTAGATGATGTGTCTTGGTATTAAATGTCATCAGAAATCAGGTAGTTCACTCAAATCGTAAAATGACATCTATTTGTAACAAATTTTGAAAAGTAGAATGAGATGTATTTAGAAACAAAGGATGCACAAGATGTACCGGATTTTACTTGGGGTGGGGGCTAGAATGCGATGTATTCATGTTAAATTGTTAATGGTATTTACATCACTATTATGAATGCGGTATTTGAAGTTTGGAAACTCAAACAGGTAAGGCAGGTGATGTGTTCTCTTTCTTGTCATTGCATCAGCTATCTTGATCAATGACCTAATGAATATGTGATAGAAAGCTAGCGTAGGAAT
Organism: Triticum urartu; assembly: GCF_003073215.2. Taxonomy (NCBI): domain Eukaryota; kingdom Viridiplantae; phylum Streptophyta; class Magnoliopsida; order Poales; family Poaceae; genus Triticum; species Triticum urartu. The sequence continues at coordinate 577,362,920 of NC_053025.1, read as the reverse complement.
CATATTTTGGTGCCTGACAAATAACACATTCAGTAAATGATATATGATAGAGATCTCACTTAGTAAATATTCAAAATTAAGTTAGTTTGAGCTTAGCAGTGATTTTTGCCTCAAAAGAGGGAAACAAATAACTCATTCCACTGTGTGCTTAAATTGTGTCATGCTACATTTTTCTTTGACATGACGCATCCACATGATGCCAAATTTTAAAGAAAATTCAGACTATTAATTTCAATGTCACGTGGAATATGTGTATCCTACATTTTCATTGCAGCTTGGCCTTGTGTAAGTGGCTCATACATTTTCATAGATGTTTCTAGGAAAAAGAACATAGAGATAATGCGAGGTAAATAAAAAAATCTATTTATAGAGTTTTATTGCAAGCAAAGAACAACCTGGTCATTTTATATTTTGTGGAAGAAATGACTAGTGCTCCCATCCATCTTGATACCTACAAGGGTACATGAATGAATTAGCAAGGACTTACTCTAGATAGCATGTTCAAGCAATTTAATTCGGAAGGCTCTGATAACAAGTAGAAAATAAGAGTCATGTATGAGTGATATTTTCTGAATGTGTATAGTAGATTCATTCCACCTTCTCTAAACTAAGACCATCTATTTGTTCATGTTTCCCTGCCAATCTTTCCTTCTAAATGTCCAAGCAATACAAGATCACTTGGATCAAAGTTACCACAAACAAGGAGTCCTAGTCATCATTGTGAAGCCAGTAATAGGAAAAAGAATGAAGTGCAACCAAAAGATGCCCAGAAATCAAGATGTACTACACATTTAACCAAGGCATAAAGAAAAGATCACGATACCACTATTCAGGAAAAGATGACCGTGTATTCTTCTTGGATTGTGTGTGTTAGTATTAAATGGTATCATAAATAGGGAGGGGTTATATAACAGAAAAATGTGGTGTAGAGTTCACTCAAATCATAGAATGACATGTATTTGTAACAAATTTTATAAACTAGAATGAGATGTATTCAGGTACACAGGATGCATAAGATGTATGAGATTTTAATTAGAGGGGGGCTAGAATGGGATGTATTCATGTTAAATAGTGAATGGTACTTGCACCACCGGTATCAATTTGGTATTTGTATTTTGGTAACTCCATCTGGTTGGCTAGTGACGAGACATGTTTCTTATCATCACATCCAATGTCTTGCTCATTAACCTAATGAATGTGTGAGATAAAGCTTTAGGAATCATATTTTTAGCCTCACAGATAACAAATTCAGTTAATGACGCATCAGATCCCACTTGATGAAGATTTGAAAATAGGGTTAGGTTCAGCTAATCTTCGTTAAGATGAAAGAACATATTTTTGCCTCAAAAGGAGGGATATAATCAACTCATCCTATTGACAACTTAAATTACATCACGATAAATTTTTCTCTCACATGACATATCAAAACAATGTCAAATTCTGGCCTTTTTTGCCATTGTAGTTTCAATGTCATGTGGAATATGTGTATCCTACATTTTTCATAATAGCTTGGCCTTGTGTAAGTGGCTCATACATTCTTGTAGATGTTTCCAGGAGAAAGAACTTGAGATAGTGGCAGGTAAATAAAAATTATCTATTGATATAGTTTTATGTCAGGAAAGAACAACATGGTCACTTTATATTTTGTGGAAGACATGACTAGTGCTCCCGTCCATCTTGATACCAACAGGGGTACATGAATGAACTAGCCATGACTTACCCTAGATAGTATGAGCTTTCTATTTAAGTCAGAAGGCCATGATAACAAATTAGAAATAGGAATCATGTACGCGGGGGATTATCTGAATGTGTATTGTAGATTCCATCCACCTTCTCTATGGTTGGAATAAATCCATCGATTAGTTCATGGGACACTGCCTGCCAATCTTTCCTTCTAAATGTCCAAGTAGTACAAGATCACTTGGATCAATCTAAAGACTAATAAGGAATCCTGATCATCATGATGAAACCTGCAATATAAAGAATGAAGTACAACCAAAATATGCCCGGAAATCATACCGTTTTAGACATTTCACCAAGACATAAATAAAAGATCACGATACCACTATTCAGGAAAGATGGTCGTGTATTCTTGTAGGATTGTGCGTGTTAGTATTAAATGGCATCAAAAAGGGAGGGGTATATAACAGAAAAAGAAGGTGCAAAGTTCACTCGAAGCATAGAATGACATGTATTTGTAACAACAAGAATTAAATGGAATGAGATGTATTCATGAATAGAGGATGAACAAGATGCATGAGATTTTAATTGGGGCGGGGGGGGCGCTAGAATGAGATATATTCATGATAAATAGCTAATGGTAGTTGCATCACTGCTATTAATGTGCCATTTGCATTTTGGGAACTCAACCTAGTTAGCCTGTGATGATACTTGTTTCTTGTCATCACAACAAATGTCTTGCTAAATGACCTAATGAATGTCTAAGATAAAGCTCTTTTTGGAACCATATTTAGAAGTTTGGAAAATAAAGAAATCAATTAATTATGCATGAACGAGATTCATAAATAGGGTTAGTTTGAGCTAAAATCCGGTAAGGTCAAAACAATGATTTTTGCCTCAAAAGTAGGAAACAAATAACACATCACATTGTGTGCTTAAATGGTGCCACGGTACATTTTTCTTTCATGTGATACATCCGAACGATGTCAAATTTTGATATTTTTTACCACAGTTACTTTTAGTGTCATGTGGAATATGTGTATCTCTACATTTTCATAGTGTTTTGTCCTCGTGTAAGTGGCTCATAAATTTTCATAGACATTTCCTGAAAACAAAGATGAAGACGTAGAGACAGTGGCAGGTAAATACAAATTCTCTACTGATATAGTTTTATGCTAGGTAAATAATTAGTGCGTCCTTTTATATTCTGTGGAAGAAATGACTAGTTCTCCCGTCCATATTGATACCTACAAGGGTATATGAATGAACTAGCAACACTTACACTAGATATTATGAGCTAGCTATTTAATTCAAAAGTCACTCATAACTAGTCAAAAATAAGAATCATGTATGAGGAGATTTCCTGGATGTGTAGAGTAGATTCCTTCCACCTTCTCTGTGGTTGGATTAAGACCATCTATTAGTACGTGGGTGCTACCTCTTGAGCATGTATTGGTTTTCCCTTGAAGAGGAAAGGGTGATGCAGCAAAGCAGCGTAAGTATTTCCCTCAGTTTTTGAGAACCAAGGTATCAATCCAGTAGGAGACCACGTGCGAGCCACCTCGCACCTACACAAACAAATAAGAACCTCACAACCAACACGATAAAGGGGTTGTCAATCCCTTCACGACCACATGCAAGAGTGAGATCTGATAGAGATAATAATAATAATAAGATAAACATTTTTGGTATTTTTATGATATAAATTGAAAGTAAAGATTGCAAAATAAAATAGATCAGAAACTTGTATGATGGAAAATAGACCCAGGGCCATAGGTTTCACTAGTGGCTTCTCTCAAGATAGCATAAGTATTACAGTGGGTGAACAAATTACTATCGATCAATTGATAGAATTGAGCATCCTTATGAGAATATCTAGGTATGATCATGTATATTGGCATCACATCTGTGACAAGTAGACCGACTCCTGCCTGCATCTACTACTATTACTCCACACATCGACCGCTATACAACATGCATCTAGAGTATTAAGTTCATAAGAATGGGGTAACGCTTTAAGCAAGATGACATGATGTAGAGGGATAAACTCATGCAATATGATATAAACCCCTTCTTTTTATCCTCGATGGCAACAATACAATACGTGTCGTTTCCCCTACTGTCACTGGGATCGAGCACCGCAAGATTGAACCCAAAGCTAAGCACTTATCCCATTGCAAGAAAGATCAATCTAGTAGGCCAAACCAAACTGATAATTCGAAGAGACTTGCAAAGATAACCAATCATACATAAAATAATTCAGAGAAGATTCAAATATTGTTCATAGATAGTCTTGATCATAAACCCACAATTCATCGGATCTCGACAAACACACCGCAAAAGAAGATTACATCGAATAGATCTCCAAGAGAATCGAGGAGAACTTTGTGTTCAGATGCAAAGAGAGAGAAGAAGCCATCTAGCTAATAACTATGGACCCGAAGGTCTGAAGTAAACTACTCACACATCATCGGAGGGGCCATGGAGTTGATTTAGAGGCCCTCCATGATCAATGCTCCCTCCGCCGGAGCTCCGGAAAAGGCCCCAACATGGGATCTCTTGGGTACAGAAGGTTGCGGCGGTGGAAATAGGGTTTCGTGGTGCCCCTGGATGTTTTCAGGGTACGTAGATATATATAGGAGGAAGAAGTAGGTCGATGGAGCCACGAGGGACCCACGAGGGGGGAGGGTGCGCCCAGGGGGTGGGCGCGCCCCCTGCCTCGTGGCCTCCTCGTTGGTTGCTTGACGTCCACTCCAAGTCCTCTGGATCACGTTTGTTCCAAAAATCACGCTCCCGAAGGTTTCATTCCGTTTGGACTCCATTTGATATTCTTTTTCTGCGAAACACTGAAATAAGCAAAAAACAACAATTTGGGCTGGGCCTCCGGTTAATAGGTTAGTCCCAAAAATAATATAAAAATGTAGAAATAAGCCCATTAAACATCCAGAATAGAATATATAATAGCATGGAACAATCAAAAATTATAGATACGTTGGAGACGTATCAAGGATCCCCAACCTTAATTACTGCTCGTCCTCGAGTAGGTAAATGATAAAAACAGAATTTTTGATGTGGAATGCTTTCGAGAATATTCTTCAATGTATTTTTCTCTATTGTGGCATGAATGTTCAGATCCGAAAGATTCAAGATAAAAGTTTATTGTTGACATAAAAATAGTAATACTCCAAGTATGCTAATCAAGCAATTATGTCTTATCAAAATACCATAGCCAAAGAAAACTTATCCCTACAAAGTCATATAGTTTGGCCATGCTTCATTTTCGTCACAAAAAATGCTTTCACCATGCACAACCCCGATGACAAGCCAAGCAATCGTTTCATACTTATCCTTTTCAAACTCTTTCAACTTTTACGCAATATATGAGCACCAGCCATGGACATAGCACTATTGGTGGAATAGAATATGATGATTGAGGTTGTGTGAGAAGACAAAAAGGGAGAAAGTCTCACATTGACGCGGCTAATCAATGGGCTATGGAGATGCCCACCGATTGATGTCAATGCAAGGAGTAGGGATTTCCATGCAACGGATGCATTAGAGGTATAAATATATGAAAGCTCATCAAAGAAACTAAGTGGGTGTGCATCCAACTCGCTTGCTCACGAAGACCTAGGGCATTTGAGGAAGCCCATCATTGGAATATACAAGCCAAGTTCTATAATGAAAAATTCCCACTAGTATATGGAAGTGACAAAATAAAAGACTCTCTATCATGAAGATCATGGTGCTACTTTGAAGCACAAGTGTGGAAAAAGGATAGTAACATTGTCCCTTCTCTCTTTTTCTCTCTCTTTTTTTATTTGGGCCTCTTTTTTTTCTTTTGGCCTCTTTTCTCTTTTTTTTGTCCAGAGTCTCACCCCGACTTGTGGGGGGATCATAGTCTCCATCATCATTTCCTCACTGGGACAATGCTCTAATAATGATGATCATCACACTTCTTTTTACTTACAACTCAAGAATTACAACTCAATACATAGAACAAAATATGACTCTATGTGGATGCCTCCGGCGATGTACCGGGATATGCAATGAATTAAGAGTGACATGAATGAAAAAATTATGAACGATGGCTTTTCCACAAATACGATGTCAACTACATGATCATGCATGGCAATTTGACAATGATGAAGCGTGCCATAACAAACAGAACGATGGAAAGTTGCATGGCAATATATCTCGGAATGGCTATGGAAATGCCATAATAGGCAGGTATGGTGGCTGTTTTGAGGAAGATATAAGGAGGCTTATGTGTGATAGACCGTATCATATCATGGGGTTTGGATGCACCGGCGAAGTTTGCACCAACTCTCAAGGTGAGAAAGGGCAATGCACGGTGCCGAAGAGGCTAGCAATGATGGAAGGGTGAGAGTGCGTATAATCCATGGAATCAATATTAGTCAAAAAGAACTCACAAACTTATTGCAAAAATCTACAAGTCATCAAAACCAAGCACTACGCGCATGCTCCTAGGGGGATAGATTGGTAGGAAAAGACCATCGCTGGTCCCCGACCGCCACTCATAAGGAAAGCAGTCAAAGAACACCCCATGCTTAAAAATTTTCACATAACGTTTACTATACGTGGATGCTACAGGACTTGCCAACTTCAACACAAGTATTCATCAATTTCACAATTACTCAACTAGCACACCTCTAATATTACCACCCTTATATCTCAAAACAATCTATCAAGCATCCAACTTCTCTTAGCATTTAAACATTATAACCAAAGTGAATTACCATGATGTTCTAAAGGACTCTCAAAATGATATACGTGAAGCATAAGAGATCAATTATTTCTATAAAATAGAACCACCGCCGTGCTCTAAAAGATATAAGCGAAGCACTAGAGCGAAAATTATCCAACTCAAAAGATATAAGTGAAGCACATAGATTATTCTAATAATTTCGAATTCATGTGTGTCTCTCCCAAAAGGTGTGTACAGCAAGGATGATTGTGTTAAACTAAAAAGCAAAGACTCAAATCATACAATACGCTCCAAGCAAAACACATATCATGCGGCGAATAAAAATATAGCTCCAAGTAAAGTTACTGATGGACGAAGACGAAAGAGGGGATGCCTTCCGGGGCATCCCCAAGCTTAGGATTTTGGGTGTCCTTGGATTTTACCTTGTGGTGCCTTGGGAATACCCAAGCTTAGGCTCTTGCCACTCCTTGTTCCATAATCCATCAAATCTTTAACCAAAACTTGAAAACTTCACAACACAAAACTTAAAAGAAAATCTTCATGAGCGCCGTTAGTAAAATAAAACAAACCACCACTTCAAGGTACCGTAATGAACTCATTCTTTATTTATATTGGTGTTAAACCTACTCTATTCCAAATTTTATATGGTTCATAAACTCTATTACTAGCCATAGATTCATTAAAATAAGCAAACAACACACGAAAAACAGAATCTGTCAAAAACAGAACAGTCTGTAGTAATCTGTAGGTCTCGAATACTTCAGGAACCCCAAAAATTCTGAAATAAATTTCTGGACGTGAGGAATTTATCTTTTAATCATCTGCAAAAATAATTAACTAAATATCACTCTTTAATAAAAAAATGGCAGCAATTCTCGTGAGCGCTAAAGTTTCTGTTTTTTACAGCAAGATCAAAAAGACTTTCCCCAAGTCTTCCCAACGGTTCTACTTGGCACAAACACTAATTAAACACAAAAAACACAACCAAAACAGAGGATAGATAAATTATTTATTACTAAAAAGAATAAAAAAGCAAGGAATAAAAATAAAATTGGGTTTCCTCCCAACAAGCGCTATCATTTAACGCCCATAGCTAGACATAAAAGCGAGGATAGATCTAGGTATTGCCATCTTTGGTCGGCAATCCATAAGTGGCTATCATAATAGATTCATATGGTAATTTAATTTTATTTCTAGGGAAGTGTTCCATGCATTTCCTTAACGGAAATTGGAATCTAATATTCCCTTCCTTCATATCAATAATTGCACCAATCGTTATAAGGAAAGGTCTACCAAGAATAATAGGACATGAAGGATTGCAATCTATATCAAGAACAATGAAATCTACGGGCACATAATTCCTATTTGCAACAATAAGAACATCATTAATTCTTCCCATAGGTTTCTTAATGGTGGAATCCTCAAGGTGCAAGTCTAAAGAACAATCATCAAATTCACGGAAACCTAGCAAATCACACAAAGTTTTTCGGATCGTGGAAACACTAGCACCCAAATCACACAAAGCATAGCATTCATGATATTTAATTTTTATTTTAATTGTAGGTTCCCACTCATCATAAAGTTTTCTAGGGATAGAAACTTCCAACTCATGTTTTTCTTCATAAGATTGCATTAAAGCATGAACGATATGTGTAGTAAAAGCTTTATTTTGACTATAAGCATGAGGAGAATTTAGCACGGATTGCAACAAGGGAATACAATCTATCAAAGAGAAATTATCATAATTAAATTCCTTGAAATCCAAGATAGTGGGTTTGTTGCTATCTAAAGTTTTAACCTCTTCAATCCCACTTTTACCAATTTTTGCATCAAGATCTAAAAACTCCGAATTTTTGGGACGCCTTCTAACTAAAGTTGACTCATCTCCAGTCCCATCATTATCAAGATTCATATTGCAAAACAAAGATTTAATAGGGGACACATCAATAACTTTTAGATCATCATCATTATTATCATGGAAACTAGAAGAACACGCTTTCATAAAGCAATCTTTTTTAGCACGCATCCTAGCGGTTCTTTCTTTGCACTCATCAATGGAAATTCTCATAGCTTTGAGAGACTCATTGATATCATGCTTAGGTGGAATATATCTAAGTTTCAAAGAATCAACATCAAGAGAAATTCTATCCACGTTCCTAGCCAACTCATCAATCTTAGACAATTTTTCTTCAATGAAAGCATTGAAACTATTTTGCGAACTAATAAATTCTTTAATATTAGATTCAAAATAAGAGGGCATCTTATGATAATTTCCATAAGAATTTTTGTAGGAATTACCATAATTATTAGAGGAATTACTAGGAATGGCCTAGGATTAAAATTACCTATATACGCGCTATTACCAAAATTGTTCCTACCAACAAAATTCACATCCATAGATTCATTATTATTCTCAATCAAAGTAGACAAAGGCATATCATTGGGATCAGTAGGAGTACTCTTATTAGCAAACAATTTCATAAGTTCATCCATCTTTCCACTCAAAACATTAATCTCTTCAATTGCATGCACCTTTTTACTAGTAGATCTTTCAGTGTGCCACTGAGAATAATTAACCATAATATTATCTTGGAGTTTGGTAGCTTCTCCTAAAGTGATTTCCATAAAAGTGCCTCCCGCGGACGAATCTAAAATATTTCTAGAAGCAAAATTCTATCCGGCATAAAAAATTTGTATAATCATCCATAAATTCAAACCATGTGTAGGGCAATTACGTATCATTAATTTCATCCTCTCCCAAGATTGTGCAACATGCTCATGATCAAGTTGCTTAACATTCATAATATCGTTTCTAAGAGAGATGATCCTAGCGGGAGGGAAATACTTAGAGATAAAAGCATCTTTGCACTTATTCCATGAATCAATACTATTTTTAGGCAAAGACGAAAACCAAGCTTTAGCACGATCTCTAAGCGAAAACGGAAATAGCTTAAGATTAACAATATCATTATCCACATCTTTCTTCTTTTGCATATCACACAAATCAACAAAGTTGTTTAGATGGGTAGCGACATCTTCACTAGGAAGGCCAGAAAACGGTTCTTTCTTGACAAGATTCAGCAAAGCAGTATTAATCTCATAAGATTCAGCATCGGTAAGAGGAGCAATCGGAGTGCTAATAAAATCTTTATTGTTGGTATTGGCAAAGTCACACAATTTAGTATTGTCTTGAGCCATCGTGACAAGCAAGCAATCCAACACACAAGCAAACAAGTGTCGGAGTAAATGACCAAGGGTAGCCTAGCCGGCGCCCCCTGGCCCCTCTGAAAAAATTACGAGCCGATCCGGCCCTCAAGAATCCAAGACGTGGGGCCGCCTTCCCCTTGCCGGCTGTCTCCCAGGCCGGCTATCGGAAGGTGGCCCGACTTTAGGCCTCATGAAGAAAGCCGCGGGAGGGCCGGCTCCGAGAAGCCGGCCGCGAGAAGGCCGACTCCAAGAAGCCGACTCCCACAAAGCGGTCAAGATCGTACCCTCGAAGTATGCACCCACATAACGGCGATGTGACGGGGCGTGGCTACAGTAAGGCCTGCCACCCCCGAATCCCGGAGCACGCCTGGCATAGTGCGCCATACGGGTGGCCATGACCCGTCCGGCGCAGCACTGTTGCCACGTTGACCCTGATGTCATCCACGACGGGCTGCCAGTACGGCCCACGGGCGGTGGGCCCCTTCGGGCAGAGAGACACCCGAAGGCGGCTAGGCCTCCCCCAGTCGGCCCAAGACAGAGCCGACTCTCCACAGCCGGCTTGCCACCTCCCTCGAAGGAGACGCCCCATTAAGGAGACAAGACGCGGTGAGGCTACAGCGATCACCCGCCGGACGGCGGCACTGTAGCCACGCCCACCTCGGCGAAGCCCTCGTCACCAGGATTGAGCAATAGTAACCAACCACCGACAAGGCCCTGGACAGTGGGGCCTGCCTGTCGACCAAGGAGCCGGCAGCCAGCGGGACCCACCAGCCGGCGGGCCCCAGCAGCCGGCGCAGAAGCCGGCGAGTGTAGACACAGACGGCTGGGCCCCACGCCCAGCCGGATTACCATTGTACCCCCGGGGGGTAGGCCTATATAAACCCCCGGGACACCCATGCAAAGGGTGGATCCAAGCTAGTTCTAGACACCACATAGAGAGGGGAGGAGGGCTAGCCGTGCTCTTCTTCTTCTTCTTCTCACAAAACAGCTCAAGGAGCATCGTGTAGCTACTTGTTCATCTAGTGATCATGCGGAGACCCCGCAGAGGAGCAGTAGGGGTGTTATCTCCACGGAGAGCCCCGAAGCTGGGTAAGATTCGCCGGCGTGCATGTCTTCGCCTCATCCCGCTTCCAGGCACCGGCGATGTCTTACTGGCTCCCACAATGATAAGCCACCCGTTGGCATATGTCGCACCTTCCACCTGACATTTGGCGCCCACTGTGGGGCCAGGTGCACTATCGTCCGGAGACCTGTTCTGGACGGGAACCCTCTTCCTCCCCAGCGAGCGTAGCCAGCCCGGCACGCCCGATGGCGCTTGCCACGACACGCAGCAAGGCATCACCAACGTCTGCGCAGCGAGCGGCCTTGCCGATCTCCTTGACAAGACCCTCATCTCCGACGAGCTCGCCTCTGACGCAGGCACCGACCACCTCGTCAACCTCCTCGGCCAGCTCCACGTCTCCGGCGAGCCTGCCGTGGACTTGGAGTCTGTTGGCTCCACCGATCCGATGCCTGTCGACTCTGACACGGCCTCGCTCGACACTTTCCCCACCGACGTCACGATCTACAACGACCCGCTTCCCCGGGCCGATGGCTGCGACGCTGTCACCACCGAGGTGATGGTCATTGGGCACGGCGGCGCTTCTGACGAGAGCGCCCACGACGCCCCGCATGCGGCGGTCCACGACTTGTCCATCCCCCTTCCGGCCGATGCCGACGCCGAAGCACTGGAGGCTCGCCGCCTTGCCGTCCTCGCGGTGGGCCGGAAGTTGGCTTCCATGAGACGCCTCATTGAGGCCCACCGGCGCGAAGCCGACCGCGCCACCTTTGGCACGCCGCCCCCAGGCGGGCCCAGCCGGGCCGACGTTGTCAGACAGCGCGGCGCTGTCGTCGCCGACACGCGAGGAGTCGACCGCCCAGTCTACACCACTCCACTCGAGAACCTGCGCGCCGCCCAAGCGGCCGTAGACGAGCTAGATAGATTGGGGGCCGAAGAACTCCCCCACATGACCAGACGCATCCAGCAGCTAATCGATGTGGCCGCGCAGCGGCACGAAGCCGACGCCCTCGTGGATAGCCCTCCCCCGCGCCGAGATCACGGCGCGACGTCCCAGACTTCGACTGTGGGTAAAACCCGCGCGCGGCACGAGAAAGAGCCGGCTGCCAGCCGAAGCCGAACCCGAATCTCCATCGAGCGAGACGCAGAAGGCCATCCCCGGGCCGTGGAGTGGCGGGGCAACCCGCCTCCGCCTCGGCCCCGTGGGGAGAGACATCCCACCCCACTGCCTGTTGCGCATCCGACTCTCAGCGGCCGACTAGGTCGCCGCGAAGGAGTCGGCGAGAACGACGCCCGCCATCGGATCGACCGCCTAGCGCGATCCCTAGCGCTGGAAGAAGAAGATGATGTCGGCCCGCCTTGCTTCGGCCCCCGCATCCGCGACGAGCCTTTCCCCGAAGGGTTCTCGCTCCCAAGAGACACGCCCAAGTACAACGGCTCCGTGAAGCCAGAAGATTGGTTGATCGACTACTCCATGGCGGTTAGCATAGCAAACGGCAACAGGCGCGTTGCCGTGAAGTACGTGCCCCTCATGCTGCAAGGCACGGCGCGGACCTGGCTCAACAGCCTCAAGCCATACAGCATCAACAGCTGGCTAGACTTCACAGAAGCCTTCGTCCGCAACTTCACCAGCACCTACAAGCGGGCTCCCAATCCCAGACAGCTCTCCTTGTGTGTACAAGGCCCCGCCGAGCCCACTCGCGACTACCTCACGTGTTGGGCCGAGCTCCGCAACTCTTGCGAAGGGGTGCACGAGGTGCAAGCCATAGAATACTTCACTGCCGGGTGCCGAGAAGGCACCCTCCTCAAGCACAAGCTCCTCTGCAACGAGCCGACTACCCTCGATGAGCTTCTGGTCATAGCGGACAAGTACGCCACCGCCGACTCCTCAATGAAGACCGAACTCCGGGTAGACGCGTCCAGGAAAGTACTCAACCCGGCGCCCAAGACGCCGGCTGGGGACTCCGGCCGACGCCTACACCAGAGCGACTACAAGCGCAAGGGCCCCGTGCCGCCCTCCACCAGTCGGCAGGTGGCCACAGTCGAAGACGAGCAGCCTGAAGGGCGGCCCGCACCCAAGAAGCAGAGGGGCGGCAAGCCGGCTTGGCAGCCGGCCTTCTCCTACGAGCAAACTCTCGACGCCCCATGCAAGTTCCACAGCGGCGCGAAGCCATCCAACCACACAACCCGGAAGTGCCACTGGCTCACCCGAATCTCCAAAGGCGAAGGGCTCGTGCCGCCTCCGCCTGCCGGTCCGCCTCCTCCGGCTTCGCAGCCGCCGACCGCTCGGCCTGCAGTCGGAGCCGTGCATGATGAGTTCCTCGACGAGCATGCCGCCTATGTCATCTTTACAAGCCAGCCCGAAGACCGGCGCAGCAAACGCCGAGAGCACCAGGAAGTCAGCATGGTCGCTGCCAACCCCGCCGAGCACATGCACTGTTCTGAAAAACCTATCAGCTGGAGCCGGGCCGACCACCCAGAGGTGATGCCATCTCCCGGCTCTTATGCGTTGGTTTTGGATGCCACCCTTGCAACGGATAGACGCCCCGCCCGTTTCTCCCGCGTGCTGATAGACGGCGGGAGCAGCATCAACATCCTATACCGTGACACCCTGGAGAAGCTGAACGTCAAGACGAAGCAACTCATGCCTACTCGGACTGTGTTCCATGGCATCGTACCCGGCCTGTCCTGCGCCCCCATTGGCAAGATCAAGATTGATGTACTCTTTGGGGACACGGAGCATTTCCGCCGGGAAGCGATCTGGTTTGAAGTGGTGGACCTGGAGAGCCCCTACCATGCATTGCTTGGCCGACCTGCCTTGGCCAGATTCATGGCTGTTCCCCACTATGCTTACCTCAAGATGAAGATGCCGAGCACCAAAGGCATCATCACCATAGTCGGCGATTACAAGAAATCTTCTGAGTGCGCAGCAGCCAGCAGCCGGCTGGCCAAGTCCCTTGTGATTGCTGAGGAAAAGAAGATGTTGGACCGAGTCGTGGCCATGGCCGGCAAACAATCGGCCTTGTCCCCCGATCCCAAGGAGTATGATGCCCAAGGATCTTTCCAGCCGGCCAAGGAGACGAAGAAGATACCTCTTGACCCCGAGCACCCAGAGAGGTTTGCCGTCATCGGGGCAAACCTAAACAGCAAATAGGAAGGCGAGCTTGCCAATTTCCTCCGTGAGAATCGGGACATCTTTGCATGGTCCCCCAAGGACATGCCGGGTGTTCCGAAGGAATTCGCCGAGCACAAGCTACACGTCCGAGAAGACGCAAAACCAGTCAAACAACCCCTCCGCCGACTGTCGGAGGAGAAAAGAAGGATTGTAGGAGAAGAGATAGCCCGGCTTTTGGCAGCTGGCTTCATTATGGAAGTTTTCTTTCCAGAGTGGCTCGCCAACCCGGTCCTCGTGCTAAAGAAGAACAACAAGTGGCGCATGTGCATAGACTACACGAGCCTCAACAAGGCCTGCCCCAAAGATCCCTTTGCCCTGCCGAGGATTGATCAAGTGATAGACTCCACGGCCGGATGCGAGCTGTTGAGTTTCTTGGATGCTTACTTAGGATACCACCAGATAAAGTTAGATCTGGCAGACCGCCTGAAGACCGCCTTCATCACGCCATTCGGAGCCTTCTGCTACCTGACTATGACATTCGGCTTGAGAAATGCTGGTGCCACTTTTCAGCGTTGCATGCAGAAATGCCTCCTCAAGCAGCTCGGCAGAAATGCCCATGTCTACGTAGACGACATTGTGGTGAAGATGGAGAAGCGCGGCACCTTGCTGGAAGACCTCAAGGAAACATTTGAGAACCTGCGCCGGTTCCAAATCAAGCTCAACCCCGAGAAATGCGTGTTCGGAGTGCCAGCCGGCCAGCTCCTAGGCTTCCTGGTCTCCGAACGTGGCATCGAATGCAACCCAGTAAAGATCAAGGCCATTGAGAGAATGGCGATTCCCACCAAACTTCGAGACGTCCAGAAGTTCACCGGATGCTTGGCCTCCCTGAACCGCTTCATCAGCCGGCTCGGAGAGAAAACTCTCCCCCTCTACCGCCTCATGAAGAAGACCACTCACTTCGAGTGGAATGACCAAGCCGACCAAGCCTTTAACGAGCTGAAGAAGATGCTGGCCACGCCGCCTGTCCTGGTGGCGCCGACTGAGAAAGAGCCCATGCTCCTCTACATTGCCGCAACCAGCCGGGTGGTCAGCACCGTCATCATAGTCCAACGCCCAGAAGAGGGCCGAGCCCAGCCGGTCCAGAGGCGGTGTACTATTTGAGCGAGGTGCTGTCTACCTCGAAGCAGAACTACCCGCACTACCAGAAGATGTGCTACGGCGTGTACTTCGCTGCCAAGAAGCTGAAGCCCTACTTCCAAGAGCATCCCATCACGATTGTATGCACCGCCCCGCTGGCCGAGATCATAGGCAGCCGGGATGCATCCGGCCGGGTGGCGAAATGGGCCATCGAACTGCCCCCCTACACGATCTTCTACCAGCCTCGCACCGCCATCAAGTCCCAAGCATTGGCCGACTTCCTCGTCGACTGGGCCAAGACCCAGTACCTGCCGCCAGCTCCCGACTCCACTCATTGGCGCATGCACTTCGATGGGTCCAAGATGCGCACCAGCTTGAGCCGGCGTCATCCTCACCTCTCCCAAAGGCGACAAGCTCAGATACACGCTGCAAATTCACTTTGCCGCTTCCAACAACGTGGCCGAGTACGAGGCGCTCATACACGGGCTCCGGCTTGCCAAAGAGCTCAGCATTCGCTGGATCCTATGTTATGGCGACTCGGACTTGGTGGTCCAGCAATCATCCGGCGACTGGGATGCCAAGGACGCAAATATGGCAAGCTACCGCTTCCTCGTTCAGCAGATCAGTGGGTACTTTGAAGGATGTGAATTCCTCCATGTACCGCGAGCCGACAACAAGCCAGCCGATGCCCTGGCTCGAATAGGCTCCACTCGGCAAGCAATACCAACCGGTGTCTCTCTACAACGCCTCCTCAAGCCGTCTATCAAGCCGTCTCCAGAGTCCGATTCCATCTTCGTGCCGCCTGACCCCGATACAGCCGGGTCCGGCTCGAAGAACCAAGCGGGTGACCCGGGGACTTTGATAGTCGGCCCGGGGACATCAGCAGGCGGCTCGGGGACTTCCGTAGTTACGCCCGACCCGGGGACTGCCACACCCGGCTCGGGGACTGCGGTAGTCAGCCCGGAGACTGCACCAACACAACAGGCGGCAGCCGACTCCAGCATTTCACCACCCAGCCCGCCCGCCCTGGTCGTAGTAGCCGCGTTGGCAATAGAAGAAGTCGCAGCTCCATCATGGGCTCAGTCCATCCTCAACTTCCTAATAAACCAAGATCTGCCGGCTAACAAAAAAGAGGCAAGACAAGTCCAACGCCGAGCCGGAGCATACACAATCGTCAACAGAGAGCTCGTCAAGCGCAGTGTCACTGGAGTCCTCCAGCGATGCGTCGAGCAAGAGAAGGGCATTGCAATCCTTAGAGACATCCACCAAGGAGAATGCGGCCACCATGCGGCCTCAAGTTCACTCGTCGCCAAAGCTTTCCGCCATGGTTTCTTTTGGCCGACTGCTTTGGATGACGCCAAGGAGTTAGTCAAACATTGCAAAGGGTGCCAACTCTTTAGCTCTAAGCAACACATGCCGGCTTCGGCACTCAAGACCATTCCCCTCACTTGGCCCTTCGCCGTTTGGGGACTGGACATGGTGGGCCCATTCAAGACGGCGCGCGGCGGCATGACACATCTGCTTGTCGCTGTGGACAAATTCACCAAATGGATTGAGGCAAAGCCGATCAAGAAGCTGAATGGGCCGACTGCCATGACATTTATCACAGATATAACAACTCGGTACGGCGTGCCACACAGCATCATCACCGACAATGGCACGAATTTCGCCAAGGGAGCCTTGGCACGTTTCTGCGCGACGCAGGGCATCCGGTTGGACTTAGCGTCCGTTGCCCACCCGCAGTCAAATGGCCAGGTCGAGCGAGCCAACGGCCTCATCCTTTCCGGCATCAAGCCCTGACTAGTCGCACCATTGGAACGTTCGGCCGGCTGTTGGCTCGACGAGCTGCCGGCCGTCCTCTGGAGTCTGCGCACTACCCCAAACATGTCAACCGGCTTCACTCTTTTCTTCCTCGTGTATGGTGCCGAGGCGGTCATCCCAATTGACATCGAGTTCGACTCGCCTCGGGTAACCATGTACACGGAGGCGGAGGCCAAGGAAGCACGAGAAGATGGCGTCGACCTGCTGGAAGAAGGCCGGCTGTTAGCCCTCAGCCGGTCCACCATCTATCAGCAGGGCCTGCGCCGCTACCACAGCCGGAAGGTCAAGCCAAGATCCTTCCAAGAGGGCGATCTTGTGCTCCGGCTGATCCAGCGAACAGCCGGCCAGCACAAGCTCTCGGCCCCTTGGGAGGGCCCCTTCGTCATCAGCAGAGCTTTAGGCAATGACTCCTACTACCTGATCGACGCGCAGAAGCCGAAGGCACGAAAGAGAGACGACTCCGGCAAGGAGTCGGAACGACCATGGAACGCCAACCTCCTCCGAAGATTTTACAGTTGAAATGCAGTATGTATCACGCTAACTTTTGTATTAAGTACGAGACAATAGGCCCCCCGAGGAGAGCTCGGGGACTGCCATCTTTTATCTATGAATGAAGAATATCATGCTTATGACCTTGTCATTACATTCACTTTTTTCGTCCAGCACCGGGTTCGACTAGTCGGCCCGGGGACTGGCCGCCTGGAGTTATATTAGAAGTCCTACCCGTGGTCAGACAAGTAGTGTGCCGGCACCCAAGCCATCTCTTGCCAAAAGTCGCAGTTCGAAGAACCGGCTGTCCGGCTGACAAGAGTTAAACGCAGGAAAGGACGCCCACACGAAAAACGGCTAGGGACTAACGGACTAATATAACAAAAGCCAGTTTTTCTCCCACCACCGACCGACTACCAAAGTAGCCGGCCGGCCGGCTTCCATTCACCTCGCTTCAATCTAAGAAAGCTCGAGTACTTGCCTTCCCAAAAGGGGAAGGCGGCAAAGGAAACAGCCTAAGGACAAAAAGCATACACGAATGGAAACCAAACACGCACACGATCATATTTACACAAAAGACCTTCAAAAGGCCAGCATTCAACATAGTTCGAATACACCCCCAGTGGGTGGAACTGCGCAAGTTTAATAAAAATTGTTCAAAGTGTAACAAGCAGGAAAAGCAAGGACGGCAGATTAAGCCAAGGGAGCGACTGGCGAGTCAGGCAGGTCGGTGGAGACGGCAGTGCCGGTTGGAGGAGTGGCCGGCTGGCGAACCTCGGCATGACCACCGCCTCCCGCAGAAGGCACGCTAGCACGCGCCTCATTGCTGGAGGCACGGTCAGGCTAAGGCTGGCTGGCCGCTTCACCGGCCGGCTCAATGTCTTCGCCTTCCTCTCCTTCGTTGTCTTCGCCTTCATCGCTGGAGGCAATCTCCTCTGCCGAGTCCTCACCCGCTGCCGGGTCCAGCCCGAACCACTCCTCAGGCTGGGCAACACCGTCGTCATTTATTTCAGGAGCGAAGACGCTGATGTCAGTGCACTCGGCGATCGTCGAAGCACGCTGAGCGATAGCCGGCCGCACCTCCTCCATCTCCTCGTTGGCCTCCAGCCGCCAGGTGCGTAGCTGGTCCAGGTTCAGCCTCGGATACCAGGCTCGGACGAACTCCAGCGCCCACCCAGCTCCAAGTCAGGCTGCCGATGCCTTCCAGGCCTCGAAGCGGCCAACCGCTACCTCCAGCCAGTCAGCAGTCTGACTCGGGGTGCGGGGAATCGTCTCGCCTGGCCAGAGGGCGGCCAACACCTGCGCCGCGAAGCGCTGGAGGCGGCGGAGCATACGGTGAGCCGGCTGCAGCCGGGCTTGGACCGCCAAGAGTTGCTCCTCAAGCGTCCGGCTCGCGTCCGGCGCGATTTCAGCCCCCGCCTGCCGGCGCGCCTCGCGATGGGCCTTGATGGTTTGGGTGGCGAAGACGGAGTAGCCGGGAAAGTAGTCTGCACAGAGAACAAAAAGCAGCACAAGTCAGAACACAAATCAGGGGGCAAGGGGCAAGCAAGGAGTGAGCAAGGCGGCTTACCATTGATCAGATCCTCGATACGACCGAAGCCCTCGCTCAACACTTGTTTTGCCTCAGCCCAACCCGCCACTTCGGTCTCGAACTCGGCCTTCAGGGCGTCCTCGCTGTCCTGCGCCTTCTTCAGGGCCGCCTTGTGGCTCTCCTCCTGGTCGGCCAACTTCTTAGCCAGGCGGTCACGCTCCAGGACCAAGGCGTTGTACTCGGCTTCCTTGGCGCGAAGGGCGGCCTGGGCCCCGCTGAGCTGCCCCCTCAAGTCGGCATTAGCACCTGCAAGCATGAAGACAAAGGAAAAATCAATAAGGAAGAAGTCGTCAAGGAAGATCCGACCCGACTGCTCAGCAGTCGGCCCGAATCTCGGGGACTACACCCAGTGGGTGCGCTGACGTGCCCCCACAGGAGATGAACGAAACAAAGCACGCACTCCGGCTGCTGGTCAGGTCCTCGGTTTTCCGGCCCAGCTCCTGAGCCTGGGAGTTGAAGGCAGCAGCACGGAGGTTATGATACTCCTGGAAGATCAGATAGGAGGCGAGGATAAGATAGTTGTCAGGACCTAGTAAGTTCCAAGCCGCCTGCGCAGCAGCCGACTCGGAACTTGGGGACTACACCCAGTGGGTGCGCTGACGCGCCCCCACGGAAGAAATGAAAAGAGCAGAACAACCAAGGCCATAAGACTCACCCGGATGGCGGCCCGCATCGCGAGGAACTCTAGGGTGTATCGCTGCAGCGAGGCGGCCTGGGCTTGAAGCCGGTTCCAGACCTCCTGGGCCGCCGCGTTCAGCTCGCCCGTCCCCCCGCTGGGAGTCCACTCGGACGTGCTGACGCTGGCCGCCTCCAGGTACTCCGCCGTCTGGCTGGCGCCCGCAGCTCGGTGCGGCTCCGGCACGGAGGTGCCTCCCCCTGCGCGCCGGCGCATTGCCGGCTGCACCTCGAGGCCGGCCCCTGCCTCCGGCTCGCCCCTGGCCAGCTGCTCTGGCGCCGCGGCTGGTTGGCCGCTTTGGCCCGCTCCAGTCGGTGCCGTCTGTGGCGCCCCCTCCACGAAGACCACGTGGTCCTCCCTCCTCTCCATCACCGGCGGGTCTTGGTCGACCTCCTCCGACGGGGGCACGAGGATGTCGGGGGCCACGGCGCGGAGGGGAACAACGAGCAGCGGAGGCTGGTTGTGCGAGGCCTCCGCCTCCGTGGCTGCCGCCTCCGCCCGGGCCTTGGCTGCCGCGTCGGCCTGCTCCTTCGCCGCCTGGGTGGTCCTTCGCTCCGCCGCCTCCCGCTCCTCCCGCGCCTCCCGTGCATTCTGCTCCGTGGCCTCCCTAAGGTCGGCGCGGGGATCCACGCGACGGGAGCCTGAGGACCCTCCAATCGGCCCGACTACGGAGCCGCCAGGACCTCGCTCAAGGTAAAGCGGTGCCCTGCCCAGCGAGCAAAGAAAGGTTTAGAAGATCTTCAATCGAAAAAGACAACGAAAAATATGTATATATACAAGACGTTCGACAACTTACGCCGAGATCGCCTGCGGCTGCTTCACCGCCTTGCGGAAGCGGGCCGCCTTCACGGTCGCCTCATCCCGTTTGGTCACTGCCGTGGAAGCCTTGGATTTCTTCGGCCGGCTGCCGAAGAAGGTCGACGCGGCCCGGCGCTTCTGCGCGCCGCCACAGGCAGCCGGCGCGGCAGACGGGCCCGCGCCTTGATGATCAAGCACCGGCTGGCGGTGCGGCGCGGCTTCGACCTCGTCGTCATCTGGCTAGTCCTCGAAGCCGGCCCCGAGCCCCGCGCCTCCTGCCTCGACGCCTTCCTCCATGATGGCATCTTCCATGGCGGCCGCTCCGAGGTCCGGATCGTCGGTGTCGTCCACCGTGTGGTCGGGGAGGAGCTGGCGCTCTACCCTGCAGCCCTGGCCGTCGGCGGAAGAAGAGGGTTCTACTAAGAGCAAACCAACTGATCAGAGGTCGGCTATCATGAGGCCGGCTACAAAAAGGAAGAAAAGAAGAAAAACTTACGGCAGGCGGAGGGTTGGCGCGGGAATACGGCCCCTTGCCGTATCGCCAATCCTCGGCGAGCTTGCAGTTGGATATGTAGTTCACCATGTAAGACACCTCTGCATGAGGCATCTCCCTGGTGCTCAGCCGGCATGGGTCGAAGCGGCCGCTCATCTGGCAAATCATGTGAGGCCGGCCTTGGAGCGGAAGTACTTGGCGCTCCACGAAGGCGGCCACCAAGTCGGCTCCGGTCAGGCCCTCCGACTGGATCATCACCCGGAGCCGGGAGACGGCTGCGTTCCCGGCCTGAGACAACGACCTGGCCCGGTAGCTCCACGAAGGTTGCCTCCCAGCCGGCGGGCCGGCTACGTAAGCCGGCAGGTTGACGTAGTCACCTTGCTGGGCGATGTTCTTCACGTAAAAGTAGGACTTCTGCCAGAGCTTCACCGACTGGATCAGCAGGATGGGCGGGAACAGATTGTTCTCGCCCGTCCGCCTCATGGCAATGAAGGCTCCGTAGGGGGCGGGCACGCCCGCGACGACGGTGCCGAGCTTGCTCTGGAAGAATTCCCCCCAGAGCTCGAGAGTGGGGAGAACCCCAAGAAAGCCCTCGCACAGGGTGACGAAAGCCGACAGCAGCATCACCGCGTTGGGCGTGAGGTGATGCGGCTGGAGGTGGTAGAATTCAAGGAAAGCTCGAAGGAATCCGCTCGCCGGGATGCCCAAGCCGCGCAGGCAGTGCGAGCGGAAGATCACCCGCTCGCCCTCCTCCGGTGCCGGCGAGATCTCCCTCGCTGGCGCCTGGCAAACCCGCACGAAGTTCTCGCCTAGCAGGAGCCGCGTCCGGCGGAGGAACTCGACGTGGTCCTCGTGGACGTTGGAGCCATCCCATGAGCTCGACAACGCCATGGGAGCGATGCAGCGAGGAGCAAGACGATGCGACGGCGGAGACATGCATGACCCTGCAACGGCGGGACCAAAGGAACCTAGGGGTCCGACGGCGGAACGGCGCGGCAATGGGTTGCTGCGGCGGTGGAGGGAAGAAGAAGGAAGGCGAGGAGGGGCGGAGCGAGGGAGAGCGTGCGAGCCTCTGCCGCTCCCCCTCCTCCCCCTACTTATAGACCCGCGCGGCAGAGCCGAGGAGGCGTGGTGTGGGGGAACGTGGGATCAACTGCGCCCACTCCCCCACGTCCCGCGTTTATTACGCCCTGATGGCGTAATAAAACGGCCGCGGTAAGGCGAGCGGTCCGCGTGGGCCGCAGAAGATCCGCGCTCGGGCCGAGGCCTAGGAGTGGCAGGCCCGGGCCTGCGGCGCCGTCCCGTCACGCGCGTGCGTTGGCAGGATTTCCTTGCCACGGGGCCCGTGGGATGGCGCGCGGTCAGATCGCAGGCCGACCCGCGTTCCCGCCTACGGGAAACGGAGCTTTCCGAAGACGGCGCGCACAAGCAAAGCCGGCCCCTCAGGATAGGAAGCTGACCAAGCTTCTCGTCCCTTTGTCAGCCTCGAAGCTCGATCAGCTTCGAGGACTACTATCGAAGCAAATGACCACGGGTAGCCTAGCCGGCACCCCCTGGCCCCTCTGAAAAAATTACGAGCCGATCCGGCCCTCAAGAATCCAAGACGTGGGGCCGCCTTCCCCTTGCCGGCTGTCTCCCAGGCCGGCTATCGGAAGGCGGCCCGACTTTAGCCCTCATGAAGAAAGCCGCGGGAGGGCCGGCTCCGAGAAGCCGGCCGCGAGAAGGCCGACTCCAAGAAGCCGGCTCCCACAAAGCGGTCAAGATCGTACCCTCGAAGTCTGCATCCACATAACGGCGATGTGAGGGGGCGTGGCTACAGTAAGGCCTGCCACCCCCGAATCATGGAGCACGCCTGGCACAGTGCACCGTACGGGTGGCCATGACCCGTCCGACGCGGCACTATTGCCACGTTGACCCTGATGTCATCCACGATGGGCTGCTAGTGCGACCCAAGGGCGGTGGGCCCCTTCGGGCAGAGAGACACCCGAAGGCGGCCAGGCCTCCCCCAGTCGGCCCAAGACAGAGCCGGCTCTCCACAGCCGGCTTGCCACCTCCCTCGAAGGAGACGCCCCATTAAGGAGACAAGACGCGGTGAGGCTACAGCGATCACCCGCCGGACGGTGGCACTGTAGCCACGCCCACCTCGGCGAAGCCCTCGTCACCAGGATTGAGCAACAGTAACCAGCCACCGACAAGGCCCTGGACAGTGGGGCCTGCCTGTCGACCAAGGAGCCGGCAGCCGGCGGGACCCACCAGCCGGCGGGCCCCAGCAGCCGGCGCAAAAGCCGGCGAGTGTAGACACAGACGGCTGGGCCCCACGCCCAGCCGGATTTCCATTGTACCCCCGGGGGGTAGGCATATATAAACCCCCCGGGACACCCATGGAAAGGGTGGATCCAAGCTAGTTCTAGACACCACATAGAGAGGGGAGGAGGGCTAGCCGTGCTCTTCTTCTTCTTCTCACAAAACAGCTCAAGGAGCATCGTGTAGCTACTTGTTCATCTAGTGATCATGCGGAGACCCCGCAGAGCAGCAGTAGGGGTGTTATCTCCATGGAGAGCCCCGAAGCTGGGTAAGATTCGCCGGCGTGCATGTCTTCGCCTCATCCCGCTTCCAGGCACCAGCGACGTCTTACTGGCTCCCACAATGATAAGTCTCCCGTTGGCATATGTCGCACCTACCACCCGACAACAAGCAAGGAAAAAGTGAACGGAAAGAGAAGGCGAAAGGAAAAGAGGGCGAATAAAACGGCAAGGGTGAAGTGGGGGAGAGGAAAACGAGAGGCAAATGGCAAATAATGTAATGCGAAGGGTAAGAGTTGTGATGGTACTTGGTATGTCTTGACTTGGCGTAGATCTCCCCGGCAACGGAGCCAGAAATCCTTCTTTCTACCTCTTGAGCATGCATTGGTTTTTCCTTGAAGAGGAATGGGTGATGCAGCAAAGCAGCGTAAGTATTTCCCTCAGTTTTTGAGAACCAAGGTATCAATCCAGTAGGAGACCATGCGCGAGTCACCTCGTACCTACACAAACAAATAAGAACCTCGCAACCAACGCGATAAAAGGGGTTGCCAATCCCTTCACGGCCACTTGCAAGAGTGAGATCTGATAGAGATAATAATAATAAGATAAATATTTTTGGTATTTTTATGATATAAATTGAAAGTAAATATTGCAAAATAAAATAGATTGGAAACTTGTATGATGGAAAATAGACCCGGGGGCCATAGGTTTCACTAGTGGCTTCTCTCAAGATAGCATAAGTATTACGGTGGGTGAACAAATTACTGTCGACCAATTGATAGAATTGAGCATAGTTATGAGAATATATTGGTATGATCATGCATATAGGCATCACGTCCGTGACAAGTAGACCAACTCCTGCCTGCATCTACTACTATTACTCCACACATCGACCGCTATCCAGCATGCATCTAGAGTATTAAGTTCATAAGAACGGAGTAACGCTTTAAGCAAGATGACATGATGTAGAGGGATAAACTCATGCAATATGATATAAACTCCATCTTTTTATCCTCGATGGCAACAATACAATACGTGACGTTTCCCCTAGTGTCACTGGGATCGAGCACCGCAAGATTGAAGCCAAAGCTAAGCACTTCTCCCATTGCAAGAAAGATCAATCTAGTAGGCCAAACCAAACCGATAATTCGAGGAGACTTGCAAAGATAACCAATCATACATAAAAGAATTCAAAGAAGATTCAAATATTGTTCATAGATAGTCTTGATCATAAACCCACAATTCATCGGATCTCGACAAACACACCGCAAAAGAATATTACATCGAATAGATCTCCAAGAGAATCGAGGAGAACTTTGTATTGAGATCCAAAGAGAGAGAAGAAGCCATCTAACTAATAACTATGGACCCGAAGGTATGAAGTAAACTACTCACACATCATCAGAGGGGCCATGGATTGATGTAGAGGCCCTTTGTGATCAATGCCCCCTCCGGCGGAGCTCCATAAAAGGCCCCAAGATGGGATCTCTTGGGTACAGAAGATTGCAGTGGAGGAAATAGTGTTTCGTGGTGCTCCTAGATGTTTTCAGGGGACGTAGGTATATATAGGAAGAAGAAGTAGGTTGGTGGAGCCCCGAAGAGCCCACAGGGGGGGAGGGCGTGCCCAGGGGGGTAGGCGCGCCCCCTGCTGTAACATCCCAAATTTTCAATTTGGAATGCTATACACTAGATCATCAATGCATATCATATTTTATTTGCTTTTGGCCTGATCCAGAAATTCTATGCAACTCAAGGACCCATGGAGAGAGTTGGGGATTTCATTATTTTCATATTTGGGTTCTCTCAAATTGTGAAAATAGGATCTTTGATTTATTTATTTTATCTTCAATTATTTCTATAATAAAAATATGAGAGGGAATAAAATGACGTTCCCAAAATAAAGAAATATTGAAGGTTTAATAAAAAAATCAAGTAGGATTTTATTTCGGATTTTCTCGCTATTTTATTTGAATTTAGGAAAAATTGCACGATTTCAAAAGTGCATTTTAGGGCCAAGAAAATGTTCATCCTGTTCTAAATATTTCATTTAGACGGTGAAAAGTTGTTTTGGCATTTTTAGATTTTTATTTATTTTTCTAGAGTTTATTTTCTGTTTGGCGGAATTATTTAAAAAAACGTGCGAGAGCCCGACTGGGCCAAGGCCCAGTCGAGCCGGGCCGGCCTCGCCAGCGCCACCGCCCACCCCACCGTGTCGCCGCCGGACTCGGGGAGTCCGACCCCGAGCTGCCTCCGCCGTCGCCCCTTCCCCAAGCCGGCCGAGCCCCCCTCCTATAAATACGCCGCCACCCCACCGCCCTCACCCCGTCGCCCCTTCCCCAAGGCAGGAGCCGCCGCCGCCGCCTCCTACAGCCGCCGCCTCCCGCCGCCGCCGCCGCAACCCCGCCACCCCGCGCCGTCCCGTCGCCCTGTCGGAGCCGCCGGAGCTGAGCCGGAGGTATAGCCGCCGCCGCCCTGGTCCAGTATTTTTTAAAACCCCGATCCGGTTTTTTAGAAACCCTAGTTTCGTTTTTTTATAAATCAGTTTTTCCGGTTTATTTGTTTAGCTAGCGTTCGCTCGTTCGTTCATTTTAACAAACATGTTCGCCATTTAGTTTCAAATAATGAACGTTCGTTCGTTAATCTGTTCATCAGTTTTTTTTTCTCGGATTTTACGCAGTTATTTCTGATCGTGATTTCTATCCGATTTTCGTTTTAGTTTTTCTTTTCGCTCGTTTATCGGAATCAGGCGATTCAAGCGCCTAGAGTTTCGTCTTGAAACCCTCTTTCCGTTTAACCAACTCAAACAAGTTTTTGCATCTGTAAAATTTGACCTAGATCCATATTAGTAAACGAAGCTTGTTTCTTTCGCCGTTTGACTTTTGTTGCTTCGTTTGATTTGATTCTTTTTGCAAACCAGATTTCTTAAGTTGAACTTTCTGGTTAGATATCTTATTTGAGTTTTACCCGTGCATTAGATGAGTACTTATTGTATGCTTGTTTGTTTGCGATAGAGTACCCGGAGTGCGCCCCTTGCTACTTTGAATCTCTAGGTTTCGCGGATCATCAGCAAGGTAAGTAACACTTTGATCATACCTGTTTACTACCTAGTTTTTATTGCGTTAGATCAATCCTCAAACAATTGCATGATTAGGATCTAATTAAAATGTGGGTTTTGGGAAGTAGATGAGGTAGTACCTATTACCTGTTTTATTATCAAACCCTTGGGAGTTACTTCTACGTTTGCTTATTATGCCATGCTATGCTAGTAGACGTGGATTGGGTGAGTGTATCCATGACAGATGTGAGATTGTTAATTAATGGTTTATTTAAGGTGGCAACTTTAATACACATCTGGGTGGATTGAGGCACCTGGGTATTCCAGCGATTGCCTGTTTTTCTTTATGGACTGCCACCCAGGCTCAAAGGGATCATGAGATTATTCATGCTAGAAACTTCCGTGTGCAGCCGCAAGCTACTATGGGCTCTAGCATAGTTGATTAAGTCATGCAAACTCTTATAGTGGTAGACTAGCAGATGTAGAGGAAATTAGGTGTAATGGTCTACCGGATCGTAAGGTGCAAGCACTTCAGAAAGACTATGTCTCGGTCATCCGTTTCTCAAACACCATGTAGTGCGAGAATCCCAACGGGGGAGATCGAGTCTTTTGGGGAAAAGTGTGCAAACCTCTGCAGAGTGTATAAATTAATCATGATTAGCCGTGTCCCCGGTTATGGACGGTTTGAGTATCTGGTACTTGGATTATCATGTGAATCTCATCATGTTACTTTAATTAATTTTTTTGGGTTTTAATGATGATGTTTAATTGGGATTGAGAGGATGTCTATCTTCTCAATGTTTAACAACCACCATGATAATTAAATAAAATTTATTCCTTTGTAGTACGGAAAAACTGGCTTTACGCAAAACTGTAACCATAGAGCTTTCCACCAGCCAAATATGCATGTAGTATAGCTTTATTATTTCATTACTCCCTATGTGTTACATTGCCAGCATATTCCATGTGCTGGCCCATTTTCGGGCTGCAACGTTCATGTTGCAGACTTTTCAGACGACGAGTAAGGTGCCTTTAGGTCGTGGTTCGATACTCAGTGATGCCGTTGGAGTTGATGGACTCACTTATCTTCCAAGCCTTCTGCTGTTATCGTTATTAGATGGCCTTAAGCCATAAATTATTGTAATAAGTTCTCTTTTGAGACATTCCATGTAATAAGTGTGTGATTGCTACTCTGTTATAAATCCTTCAAGTACTGTGCGTGTCAGCATTACTGATCCAAGGATGACACTAAAGCACAGAGATCAGACTGTTTGAGGTGTGGTCACTACACCTGCCTCGTGGCCTCCTTGTTGGTTGCTTGACGTCCACTCCAAGTCCTCTGGATCACGTTTGTTCCAAAAATCACGCTCCTGAAGGTTTCATTCCGTTTGGACTCCGTTTGATATTCTTTTTCTGCGAAACACTGAAATAGGCAAAAAAACAGCAATTTGGGCTGGGCCTCCGGTTAATAGGTTAGTCCCAAAAATAATATAAAGGTGTATAAATAAGCCCATTAAACATCCAAAATAGAATATATAATAGCATGGAACAATCAAAAATTATAGATACGTTGGAGACGTATCAGTGGGACACCGCCCTGCTAATCTTTCCTTCTAAATGTCCAATTAGTACAAGATCAGTTGGACTAACTGAACACCTGCAGGGAGTCCTAGGCATCATTATTAAACAGCAATATAAATCATGAAATGCAACCTAAAGATACCCAGAAATCATAATATTTTACATCTTTAACCAAGACGCAAAGAAAATATTATGATACCACTATTCACAAATAGATAGTCACGTATAATTCTTAGATGGTGTGTCTTAGTATTAAATGGCATCGGAAATAGGGAGGTGGAGGCTTATAAAACGTAAAAAAGGTGGCGCAGAGTTCACTTGAATCATAGAATGACATCTATTTGTAACAATTTTTCAAAACTAGAATTTTAATGTATTAAGGATCAGAGGATGCACAAGATGTACCAGATTTTAATTGTGGTGGGGGGCTAGAATGAGATGTATTTATGTTAAATTGTTAATGGTACTTATATCACTATTAGGAATGTGGTATTTGTAGTTTGGGAACTCGGTCAAGTAAGGTGGGTGATGTGACACCCGGGTAATCATCCTACACTAATCCCACATTAACGAGGCCACGTCACCCCGTCTACTGTTGCTAGTCTCGCGTTGACTCAAAACTATTCAAATTCAAATTTGAAATTTTGTCAAGCATAAATTTTTTTCAAACATTAAAAAGAAAATGTTCAGAGCGTGCCAATAATTTGCTAGGTGTTTATGGTGAAGGAATCGTACTTTTATAAAAGGCGTAAATAATTAAAAGGATTTAAAATAGAAAAGAAACAAGATAAAAAGGAAAAAGGAAAAAAAACTAAAACTAACAAAAAAGAGGAAACCCCCCTCCCAGGGCCCGCTGGCCCAGCTGGCCGGCCAGCCCACCTGGCCCAACCCCGGGCCATCCCCTTCCTCCCCCTGTTCACCACCGCGGTGGATGCCGCACGCGCGTCCTTGGCGCAGATGGCCACGCGTCGGCCATCCCGCGGCCGTCCCCGTCGCTCCTGACGACCTACAAGGGCATCCATGCCCCGATTGAACCCTAACTGCCCTTCAGACCCCCCCTCTCTTCGCCCCTCTCCCACACGCCCAAGCTCGCCGGCGCTGCCGTCGCCATGCCGTCGCCGTAGGCGTGGCTACCGGCCTCCCCGCGCCATCAGAGGATGCCTAGGAGCTCCGCCAGCCACGCCTTCTTCTACCTCGCCACTGTATCGGAGATGGGAGGCCACCTCGTCGATGCCCGCACCAAATTCTCCCTCCTCGACCGCCACCGCCATCGCCGTCGGCACCTCCACTGCACCCCGCGCCTCCCCGAGCAACTCCCCGTTATCGATGTGAGCAGCACCGCGTTCCCCCTCCATTCTCTCCCTCGATTGCTTGCTGTTGCTGCTAGCTCCGTCGTTGCCGACGCTCGCCGCCGCCACCTTGCTATGCTGTCGTGGCCGTGGCCTGCGCAGCTCGCGTCCGAGCATCGCACCATACTCGTGGCACCACCAGGAACCCGATGAGCCCGTCCGCTGCCTTTGCCTTGGCCCCTAGCCCCGGTTACGGCCGCGCCCGACTCCAGCCACCGCCACTGCTCAACGCCAGCGCCAACTCCGGTGACCTCAGCTCCTCCCAGTGCTCCCACACGATGCGGCGCGCTCTCCCTGTTCGAACGCGCCCGCCCGCACCTATTTTGGTTGCCGGGCGGTGAATACCGGCGCACGGCAGCGCCCTCCGCTGCGGATTTGGTCGCCGGAGCTAGCTTCGGCGCCACCGCTGACCTGGCCGACCGGGGCCACCCCCAGTCACTGACCTGTGGGCCCCGGAGACCCGACTGCCCTGTTGACTTTAGTCAACGCTGACTGGGCAACCCCCAGTCATTGGCCAATGGGCCCGCCCCCCCTTCTGACCAGTTGACCAAGTCAACTATGCTGACTGGGCTGGCCCAGTCACTCACATGTGGGCCTCGCGCTAATTCAACTGATTTTATAAATAAATAAAAGGTTATTTAAACGGTTAATTAACTAATTAGGTAATTAGTCTTTGACTAATGGGACCCACCCCATATTTAATCTGTAACAAGTTAGTTAGTCCCTAATTAACTAATGTGAGACTGACCAGTGGGGCCCACTGGTCAGGTTTGACCTGGTCAGCTGGGCTCGACCTGCTCATGTCACACCTATGTCATGATGATGTCATCATTTTCTATTCTAGATAATTCGAATTTAAATAAATAATTAAATTCCAGAAATTCTTGAAAACTTTGAAAATTCATATAAAATAAACCGTAACTCGGATGGAAGAAATTTGTACATGAAAGTTGCTCAGAACGACGAGGCGAATCCGAATAAGCGGTCCATTCGTCCGCCATAAATCCCTAGCATAGCTAACACGCAACTTTCCCACTCCAATCCGTCTGTCCAAAAACACGAAACACCGGAAATACTTTCCCGGATGTTTCCCCCCTTCGTCGGTATCGCCTGCTACTGCATTAGGTCACCCCTAGCACAGCATATTGCCATGTTATACTTTGTGTTTCTTTAATTGCTCTATTATTTATTTGTGTTCCCCTTCTGTTAGTTCTTTCTGGTAGACCTCGAGACCGCCGTTGTTACCCCCGTGACCGACTACATCGACGACGACCCCTCTTTCTTGCCAGAGCAACCAGGCAAGCCCCCCCTTGATCACCAGATATCGCCTACTCTCCTCTATACTGCTTGCGTTAGAGTAGTGTAGCATGTTACTGCTTTCCGTTAATCCTATCCTGATGCATAGCCTGCCATTGTTGCTACCATTGTTTATACCTTACCTGCAATCCTAAATACTTAGTATAGAATGCTAGTTTATCATCAGTGGCCCTACATTCTTGTCTATCTGCTATGCTATACTATTGGGTCGTGATCACGTCGGGTATTGATCATGGGTATATACTATACATACATACTATACATGTTATGACTAAAGTCGGGTCGGCTCGTTGAGTACCCGCAAGTGATTCCGATGTTGGGGGCTAGAGGGGCAGGTGGTTCCACCCAGGTAGTGGTGGGCCTAGGTTCCCGACGGCCCCCGACTGTTACTTTGAGGTGGAGCGACAGGGCAGGCGGAGACCACCTAGGTGAGAGGTGGGCCTGGCCCTGGTCGGCGTTCGCGGTTACTTCAAAATAACATGCTTAACAAGATCTGGGTATTTGATCTGAGTCTGGCTACTGGTCCATACGCACTAACCAACTACGCGGGGACAGTTATGGGCACTCGACGTCGTGGTATCAGCCGAAGCCTTCGTGACATCAGCGACTGAGCGGCGCGCGTTGGGTTAGACAAGAACGCCTGCTCTTGTATAAGGGAGGCTAGGTCTGCTCACCGGCCGTGTTCCCAACGTGCAGGTGTGCAATGGGCGATGGGCCCAGACCCCTGTGCCATAGGATTTAGACCAGCGTGCTGACCTCTCTGTTGTGCCTAGGTAGGGCTGCGACGTGTTGATCTTCCGAGGCGAGGCATGACCCAGGAAAGTGTGTCTGGACAAAGGGGATCGAGCGTGTTGGGAAATGTGGTGCACCCCTGCATGGAAGTTAATCTATTCGAATAGCCGTGATCTTCGGTAACAGGACGACTTGGAGTTGTACCTTGACCTTATGACAACTAGTACCGGATACTTAATAAAATACACCCTTCCAAGTGCCAGATACAACCGGTGATCGCTCTCTCACAGGGCGACGAGGGGAGGATCATCGGTTAAGATTATGCTACACGGTGCTACTTGGTGAACTTACCATCTACTCTCTTCTTCTGCTGCAAGATGGAGGTTACCAGAAGCGTAGTCTTCGAAAGGACTAGCTACCCCCCTGTTATTCCGGCATTCTGTAGTTCAGTCCACATATGATACCCCTTTTACATTTGATACCAATGCATACATATGTAGTGTAGCTCCTTGCTTGCGAGTACTTTGGATGAGTACTCACGGTTGCTTTGCTCCCCCTTTTCCCACTTTCTATACCCGATTGCTGCGACCAGACGTTGGAGTCCAGGAGCCAGACGCCACTCTCGATGACGACTGCTACTACTCGGGAGGTGCCTACTACTACGTGCAGCCTGCTGACGAGGACCAGGAGTAGTTTAGGAGGATCCCAGGCAGGAGGCCTGCGCCTCTTTCGATTTGTATCCCAGTTTGTGCTAGCCTTCTTAAGGCAAACTTGTTTAACTTATGTCTGTACTCAGATATTGTTGCTTCCGCTGACTCGTCTATGATCCAGCTCTTGTATTCGAGACCTCGAGGCCCCTGCGTTGTAATATGATGCTTGTATGACTTATTTTATTTGTAGAGTTGTGTTGTGATATCTTACGGTGACTCCCTGATCTTGATCGTACACGTTTGCATGTATGATTAGTGTACGATTGAATCGGGGGCATCACAAGTGATGAGTTCGGTTTGTTGTCATTGCATCAATTGTTTTAATCAATGACATAATGAGCATGTAAGATGAAGCTAGCATAGGAATCATATTTTCATGCCCGACAGATAACAAATTCAATTAATGATATATGATAGGGATCCCACTTGACAGAGGTTCGAAATTAAGTTAGTTTGAGATTAACAATGATTTTTGTCTCTGAAAGTGTGTTATATCGACTAAAGGGGGGGGATGAATAGGCGATATTTATGAAAGTCTTCAAAATGTGGAAGTTATGAAGACAAACGATAGAAATAAACCTATTACCATGCAGCGGAAGGTAGACTACACTAGGCAAACCATAGTCAAGTATTCAATGGAGTGAAAGCACAATGACTAATAGCAGCAATGTAGTAAGGATCAGGTAGGAAGATATTATGAAGCCAAACAGAACACGCAGTCACTCAGTGAAGATAAAAGATAGTGCAATCACACAATGACTTCACAAGGACCAACAGTAAGTAAAGGGAAGGAAAGAATGAAACCAGTGACACGTTGAAGACAATGATTTGTTGGACCAGTTCCAGTTGCTGTGACAACTGTACGTCTGGTTAGGGCGGCTAGGTATTTAAACCTGAGGACACATAGTCCCGGACACCCAGTCCTGAACATGCAGCTCAGGACACCCAGTCCTCACCGTATTCCCCTTGAGCTAAGGTCACATAGACCTCGCCTAATCACTCTGGTAAGTCTTCAAGGTAGACTCCCAAACCTTCATAGACTTCATTCACCGGCGATCCACAATGTCTCTTGGATGCTCAGAACGCGACGCCTAACCGGCTGGAGGATTCATAGTCCTCAAGTGTAATAAGTCTTCAGATCACATAGACAAGAAGACTTAAGTGATGCCTAATTCTCTTTGGCTCTGGGTGGTTAGGGCTTTATCCTCGCAAGGAATTCTCTCTCAAAAGCTTCGAGGTGGGTTGCTCTCAAACGACAAAAGCCATACACTAACTCTGAGCAGCCAACCATTTATGGTTGTAGGGGGTGGGCTATTTATAGCCACTAGGCAACCCGACCTGATTTGTCCAAAATGACCCTGGGTCACTAAGGAACTGACACGTGTTCCAACAGTCAGATTTCAAACTCACACGGCAACTTTACTTGGGCTACAAGCAAAGCTGACTTGTCCGACTCTGGACAAGATTCGCTCTCATAGTCTTCACTCGAAGACATAGGTTTTGGTTAAGCATCACTTCAGTCATTCTGACTGGTTCTCTTGGACCCCACTTAACAGTACGGTGGTTCCTATGACTCAACAAAGAAGAAAAAGAACTATGAAAGATCTAAGCCTTCGGGCTCCATAGGCTTCATGCGATGTCTTCTCTTGTCATAGTCTTCAATGTGAATATCTTCATATACCACCTTTGACATCAATGTCTTCATACATTTTTAGGGGTCATCTCTGGTAGGAAAATCGAATCAATGAGGGACTTCTACCTATGTTATCCTGCAATTCTCACAAACACATTAGTCCCTCAACTAGGTTTGTCGTCAATACTCCAAAATCAACTAGGGGTGGTACTAGATGCACTTACAATCTCCCCCTTTTTGGTGATTGATGACAAACTAGTTGAAGTTTTCAACAGGGAATATAATATGTGAAATTGTAAAGGATAAGGAATTGTCTTCATAAGTTGGAAGGGCTCCCCCTAAAGATGTGCATATAAGTAATTTGCTTTTGGAATGCAAATGCACATGGCAGGTTGTGTTTGTGGTGATCCTCTTCAACTTATGATGACAATCCACTATGCATGTGAAGGTATGTGAAGATAATGACATGCATAATGGAAAATGGACGTCTGCAAAATGATCTAAGTGCGGAATTTATCATCGCACATGCGGAATTTATCATCGCATCACAAAATGGCAAATAAGTAGCAGACGACCATCGAGTTTAAGTGTTACAACTCAAAGAACCAAATGTATCAAAACGAGAGTTGTAAACACGAAGCAAAACATGAAGCACCCGCCCATATGGACCCGCTTGAAGACTATCAAATTCATATGCTTCTCCCCCTTTTGTCAGTAAGGACCAAAAAGGTTTGAAGACATAGAGCCTCTACTCGTTCCCATGAAGAGTAGGTGAAGCAGCAGGGTCATCGGTGGTGTTCGGCGGTGCAGACGAACTTGGAGCAGTGTCGAAGCGTGCTGAAGGAGGTGGCGGTGAAGTAGCATCATCTTCATCCTCGATCACTCTGGCATTCACAGTTGCAGCAGAGGAAGAGAACTCAGAGTCTTCAAGAGATGGAGTTCGTCGCAGCACTGCCCTTCGAGGAGGTGTGGAGTCAAACTTGAAGCGCTCAGAGAAGCCAGCCTCTTGAAGATCATCTTCAGAACACATCAGTGTCAGCCCTTTCCATGTGTGTCGAGAGGTTTCATGGGCAACAAAGGCATTCTTGGTGGCAAGATTGTGAATGCGATTAACATCCACCAAGAGCCTTTGCATTTGACGCTTCAGCCAGTCATGATGCCTATCCTATTTCTGATGAAGAGCCACAAGAAGCTCTCGGTCATTGAGAACACGAGTGCGCTTCTTGGGTCGTTGGGCAATGGTGCTATCAGTGGCTTTAGTGAGCGCAGGATGCGGTGCACGTGTAGTGCCAGCCAAAGGATACACACGAGTGACTGCTTCAACTCCTTCAATGTTCTGAGAAAAACTTTGATGCTCTGCATTCTGAAGACTTAGAGGTTCCTTGGCAGGCTCAGGATAGATGGCTTCAATAGAAATATCCACATCAGGCAGAAAAATCCGATGATTGCGAGCAGATGGCTGATATGAGATAGCGGAGTGAAGTTTGATCAGCCGCATTACCCATGGGGCGTAGAACTTCAAGCCAAATAGATCAGAGCCTGATGCAGCAAGTTGGCGAATGAAGAAGTCCTGTGCATTGAAGCATTTGCCATGAAGAATATAGAAGACCAAAGTCTTCATTGCACCTTCCAGCTTGGCATGTGGAGAGTGCCCTTTGATGGGCCAGAGAGTTCGCCTTATGATGTGATAAATAGTCCTTGGCAGATACTCTAGGTCTTCAACAAAGAACTCTTTGGGATATGCAGCATCTTGGGGCAATGTCTTCATCATACTGAGCATCTGACTCATGTTAGGTTCAGGCTTCTGAAAGATGCTCTCCACAGCTTCACTGTGAAGTTGATAGCCAGATTCGTAGAGATCGCCAGGAGTGGGTAGACCAGTGAGCTCAATGATGTCAAAGGCTTTGGCTTCGTGATGAACATTTCCTGTTATCCACTCCAGGACCCAAGTCTTCAGATCTCTGTTATACCCGCGGATGTGAAGTGTGGCATAGAATTGGAGCAGCAACTCTTCATTCCAATGCTCTTGGTCAGTGACGAACGACAGCAATCCAACCTCTTTGAAGCAATCCAGAGCTTCTTCCAGACAGGGCAGACCAGCTATTGCTTCAATGTCAAGACGCTTGTGTGGGAAGATGCGACCTTGATTGTAAAGAATGCAGGAGTAATAGCTTCGATGCGGATAGCTCCAGAACTGATCAGATGATATTCGTTCCCTTGAGTAGGGGTTCCTAGAGCTATTGAAGAATGTGTTGTCTTCTCTGAAGCCAATGATATTGAAGGATCCAGGTGCTGATGCAGAACCTGGGAACCTGGGCAATCTTGGGATTGGCTTCTGTACCTGAGGCCTGTGCTCAACATGATAGTTGAACTGAGAACCGGCAGCAGGCACAGGAATAGAAGCAGTGGGATTAGTGGCTTCGCTGACTTCTGGTGCTTTTGTTGGTGAGGGCTCCACATGAGCTACAGCCATGACAACGTTAGTGGCTTCATTGGTGTTGGTGGTGGCAGCCTCAAGATTTTCAACCTCCACTTGATGAGCTGGAGGGTCAGTCACAGTCACGGTCTCCTCAAGAACAGCTTCTTGGTGGGACAGGGGAGTAGCAGCTTGTGGGGCTTCTTCTTCATCGGCTGATACAGCCGGAATGTCTTCAGCAGCTTTAGCTTCAGACCTAGAGACTGGAGGCCTTGGTCCTTTGCGAACCTGCGCAACGCTGGCGACACCTGTGTAGTTGGAGTTGGCTGGGCCTCAAAGTCTTCTTCCTCTTGTGGGCGATCATCCCATGAAGCATCCTGAGCTATTGGCGTCAGAGGAAGACCAATGCTGATGAGTTCGCTGTGCTCGAGCTGAGGAAGGACTGCATCATCTTCAACATGGTCATGGTGACCAATGTCTTCAGCAGCGATGGGATCAGCTGCTGGAAAGTCTTCAGCTTCATGAGCCTCTGTGAAAGCAGGCTCATGGATAGTCAGTTGACATTCTTGCGGTTCGGCGTCAGGGTGAACCATGGAGATGGGTTCAACAATCAAGGGCTTTGTGGGAGCAGCCCGTTCTTTCCTGGTCTTCCTCTTCTTTTTGGAGGGGGCAGTAGTAGAGGCTTCAGGATGTTTCCTCTTCCTGGCTTCAGCCTCAGCAGTCCTCGTCTTCTTCAGCTCTGAAGCGGTTGACCGGGCCTTTGGCTTCGAGCCAGTCATGCTAGTTGGGAAGACAATGGGATCTGCTTCCTGCCTTGGTGCGAGAGGTTCGGCCACAATGGGCTTCTTCTTCTGCTTGAACTAAGCCAGTCATGCTTGAAGTTTTTCACCTCTTGCATGCTGAGCTTGGCCATATGCTTCTTGAACTGAGCCTTTTCATAGTCAATCTTTTGCTTCAGTTCAACGATGCGCTGAGCGAGAGCTAGCTCTGAAGCAATGGCGCCATGAAAGGCGACACTGAGGCCAATGGGTAATTGCAGATCTTCGAAGCTGATGTTTGGCGTGTCAAACCACTCATCAATGAAGTTGTGGATGTTTGTCACGTCAAAGAGAGGCAGATCATTGAAGATTTCTGCTTCTTCTTTGCTCTTGATGAGTTGCTCAAGAGCGTCATCTGCAAGATCTTCATCACTTGACAGATCAATGGCATCATTGCGCAGAATGGCAGTAGCTGCAGCTCTTGGTCACTGTGTGGCAGAGGCATCTTGACCTTCTCGGGCTTGGAGATGCGTGACAAATCTTCAGACTGCACACTGTCCTCAGGAGGTGCAGTTGCCAGTGGCTTCGCCCGTGAGATTTTTGGTGCAGAGGCCGGCTTTGAAGCTTTTGGCTGCTTTAGCTTCTTTGGCTTCGGCACTGCAGGCGCTTCATCTGATTCAGCATCATCTGCAGGCTCATTCACGGCTATCCCTTGAACCATGATGTGAGTGATGAGACCTTCCAAGTTGTAGAAGGGCCCAAGAAGATTGGGTTCAGCTTCACGAGTTCCATCGGCGCGGGGAGCAGAGGGACCAGGGTTGAAATCTAATCCCAAAGACTTCTTGTTCTGCTTCGCTGAGTTCTGGGCAAACTGGAAGTTGCGCTTAAACAGATTGTCATCACGACACCATAGCAGGGATGATGGGTCAGCATCCGCAGGCTCTGGTCCACAGACCATGCAGGGATAGAAGCCTTGTTCAATGGCTTCATCTCTGGTCCTGGGTTGAAGATTTTTGTAGAGGATATCTCCCCATGGTCGCTTGATGGCATTCTTTTCAGCATATTCCTTTGTCACAAATCTGTACTTGAACCACTATTCTGCCCAATAGCGTCGAATCCATTGGATTCGTGTCTTGCGTTGATTGTAGTCCTCTTCAGGATCTGTCTTGTACAGCTCTGAGAGGTCATCGGGCAGATCTCTTGATGTTTCTCCTCGACGCTTTCTGCCACCCTTCCTTGCTGATTTCTCTGAAGCCATGAACATTAAACTGAAAGGCTTCAATATGTTCAA
This sequence comes from Triticum urartu, assembly GCF_003073215.2. NCBI lineage: Eukaryota > Viridiplantae > Streptophyta > Magnoliopsida > Poales > Poaceae > Triticum > Triticum urartu. The sequence continues at coordinate 577,324,763 of NC_053025.1, read as the reverse complement.
AGGCTTCAAAGGTTTTCGCTTGCTGGGCAAACAGGAACTGGCTTCGGGAGAATTTATGTGATGCTGTAAGAATTCTGCAAATGAATGCAGACTATGAGAACCAAGGGATTCTCCCACGGACATGTACCTGTGACAGCATTAAGGTGCGAGGGAAGGGGAAGAGGTCATATGCATTCTCAGAAGATTTTGAAGATAAATCAGTTTAGAAGACATTGACCTCATCGTGCGAAGACATTCACTCATAGATAAGGAGTTGGTTCCAGATTTGTATGAATCCATGGATCAGTACAAGTGAGGAATCTAACTACTTTGTGAAATACAAGTGAATATACTAGGCAAATTATGAGCTGCAGTATGTAAGAGATCCAACTTGTATGAACAGAAACTGCTTGTGGTAGAAAGTGACGAAGCTATAGGATCAAAGGGGCTGTAAAAAGGAAGTTTTATTTACCACACGAAGAACTGCTAGACGGAGTGGAAGAGGAGGCCGAGGAGTTCGATCGTCCGTGCCCTAACTTGGCGATGGAGGACACCTACGGTGACGGCGGAGAAGACGATGTTCGCGGTCAGTGTGAAGACGGCGTCGGAGAGGTTGCGGCCGTGAAGCGCTTCGTCGCCGGCGTCGTCGAGGGCTAGCGGTGGTGCTAGGGTTCATGCGAGAGTGGAAGAAGAGATAATGATTGTTGTGAGGTGTGTATTTATAGGTACAGGGGCGGCACTGCGTTATTACACAGGTGCCCCTGACGATTCACATCTGCGGAACACGTGGCCATCATGCAGCATATCGGGGGTTGTTCCACGTCCCACGCATGCCTGGATTGTCGGGTGGTCGTTCCCACTTCTCCGGGTTTCAGGTGAAGGAATGAGCATTGAAAACGGACTTAATGTTTGTCTCTGTATCTTCTGCTGACAAGGACGCAGAGAGGACATTCGATAGTTTCAATAGAATGCATATGATTTGGAGAGATAGATTTTGAGATAGAAAGCATAGAGAGGTTAGGGTCCGATCACATTCACTTAGTTCAAAAGATTCAACAAGAAGACATAGCTATAAGTGAATGCTGGAGAGGACAGAACACTAGTATATATATATAATCAACATAGTGAAGATAATCATGAAGACATGTTGAAATTGAAGCCAAACCAAATGTGAAGACATAGCAAATGTAACGTCATGAGTGAAACACTTCAAACAGAACATTTTGGTGGTGGCGTTACCCACCGTATAGGAAGTATTAGACCTAGACACGGCGCACAATTATCGTGGCGCTCCGAAGTCAAATTCCATATTAATGTATTCACACTTAGAATGTATGTCTTCATTGATTGAAGATATACTTTACTTCGTGTGTTGCACATCTAAGTCATCAATATGCATAAGTGTTAGGATGTGTGCCTGATCACAGGACATTTGAGGATTCCAAGATATTTAGCTCACACCGTAACTTGCAAAATCTCTTCTCATCCAAGGGCTTGGTGAAGATATCTGCCAATTGCTCTTCAGTGTTGACGTGTATGATATCAATATCTTCCTTCACAACATGATCTCTGAGAAAGTGATGACGAATTTCAATGTGCTTTGTCTTCGAGTGCTGAACTGGGTTGTTGCCAATCTTGATGGCGCTTTCGTTGTCGCAGTAGAGTGGCACTTGCTTCAGATGAATGCCATAGTCCTTGAGTGTTTGCTTCATCCACAGAAGCTGAGCGCAGCAAGATCCAGCAGCAATGTATTCAGATTCAGCAGTGGAGAGAGATACACAGTTCTGCTTCTTCAAAGACCAACATACAAGTGATTGTCCCAGAAAGTGACATGTGCCTGATGTAGACATGCGATCCACTTTGTCACCAGCATAATCAGCATCCGAGAATCCAACCAGATCAAACTCTGAGTCTTTTGGATACCATAATCCTAGAGTTGAGGTGTGAGCCAAATATCGAAGAATTCGCTTCACAGCTAAGTGATGCGACTCCTTTGGTGCCGCTTGAAATCGAGCACACATGCAAACACTAAGCATAATATCTGGCCTAGATGCACATAGATAAAGCAACGAACCAATCATGGAGCGGTATACCTTTTGGTCGAACTCTTTACCATTGTCGCCAGGACCTAGATGATTCTTGGCTGGCATTGGCGTTGTGAAGCCTTTGCAGTCTTGCATACCGAACTTCTTCAGGAAATCTTTGAGATACTTCTCTTGAGATATGAAGATGCCGTTGCATTGCTGTCGTATTTGAAGACCGAGGAAGAACTTCAGCTCTCCCATCATGGACATCTGATATTGCTCTTGCATCATATATCCAAACTCTTCACTCTACTTCTGATTGGTGCAGCCGAAGATAATGTTATCCACATATATTTGGCACACAAACAGTTCACCATCATATGTCTTTGTGAAGAGAGTGGGGTCTAGGGAACTAGGTATGAAGCCTTTGCTCTTCAGGAAGTATTTGAGTGTGTCATACCAGGCCCGAGGGGCTTGTTTGAGGCCATGCAGTGCCTTGTTGAGCTTGTATACCATGTCAGGATGTTTTGGATCTTCAAAGCCAGGCGGTTGTGCAACATATACTTCTTCTTCAATCTTGCCATTGAGGAAGGCGCTCTTCACATCCATTTGATATAGAAGCATATTATGATGATTTGCATAGGCCAGCAGTATGCGTATGGCTTCAAGTCTAGCCACAGGAGCAAATGTTTCATCGAAGTCAATGCCTTCCACTTGAGTATATCCTTGAGCAACGAGACGAGCTTTGTTTCTGACAACTTGACCATGCTCATCTTGCTTGTTGCGGTATATCCATTTGGTGCCTATTATGTTGTGCTTCCGAGGATCAGGACGCTTAACCAGTTCCCATACATTATTCAGCTCAAACTGTTGAAGCTCTTCTTGCATAGCTTGAATCCATTCAGGTTCCATGAAGGCTTCTTCAACTTTCTTGGGTTCTGCAATTGATACGAATGCGAAGTGCCCACAGAAATTTTCTAGCTGAGTTGCCCTTGATCAAGTGAGCGGACCGGGTGCATTGATGCTGTCAATTATTCTCTCAATCTGCACTTCATTGGCAACACGAGGATGTACCGGGCGAAGGTTTTGCTCTTGCTGATCATTGTCATTGTTAGTGGGATTGTCTTCAGACTGAGCATTGTCTTCAGGTTGATCAGGTGCGGAGATGATAAGTTCCTCTTCCGGTTGAGCTTCAGAGGGTATGATTTCTCCGGTTCCCATAAGCTTGATTGATTCGCTGGATGTAACTTTATCTAGCACATTTGGGAGGTGCTCTCTTTGTGAACCGTTAGTCTCATCAAACCGCACATCCACTGTTTCAACCACTTTGTAATGAAAGAGATTGAAGACTCTGTAGGAGTGCGAATCCTTTCCATATCCAAGCATACAACCCACATGTGCCTTTGGTGCAAATTTTGAAGTGTGATGTGGATCCTTGATCCAGCACTTGGCGCCAAATACTCTGAAGTAACTGACATTTGGCTTCTTGCCAGTAAGGAGCTCATAAGATGTGTTGTTCAGAAGCTTGTGAAGATAAACACGATTGATTGTATGGCATGCAGTATCAATGGCTTCAGGCCAGAATTTTCTTGGAGTCTTGTATTCATCAAGCATTGTTCGGGCCATCTCAATGAGTGTTCTGTTCTTGCGTTCGACGACGCCATTCTGCTGTGGCGTGTACGGGGCTGAGAATTCATGTGTGATGCCCAAGGTATCAAGATATGTATCAAGGCCGGTGTTCTTGAACTCAGTGCCATTGTCACTTCTGATGTGCTTTATCTTGGCGCCATAGTTGTTCATTGCTCGATTGGCGAAGCGTCTGAAGACATCCTGCACTTCAGTCTTGTAGAGGATTATGTGCACCCAAGTATATCTAGAATAATCATCAACAATGACAAAGCCATAGAGACAAGCAGTAGTAGTAAGAGTTGAGTAATGAGTGGGACCGAAAAGATCCATGTGGAGCAGTTCGAAGGGTCGAGTGGTTGTCATGATTGTCTTCGAGGGATGTTTGGTCCTCGTCATCTTTCGTACTTCATAGGCATCACATAAGTGATCTTTCTTGAACTTGACGCCCTCGATGCCTATGACATGCTGCTTCTTTGCAAGGGTGTGGAGGTTCCTCATGCCAGCATGCCCTAGCCTCCGATGCCAGAGCCAGCATTCTGAAGCTTTTGCTAGAAGACATACGGCAAGCTGTGGTCCTGCTGAGAAATCTACTACGTACAAATTATCTTTCCGATACCCTTCAAACACTAGAGACTTGTCAGATTCCATTAGTACAAGGCAGCGATATTTTCCAAATATTACAATCATGTTCAAATCGCAAAGCATTGAGACAGACATTAAGTTGAACCAAGGGATTCAACAAGCATGACTTTATCCATGTGTTGATCCTTTGAGATTGCAACTCTACCTAGACCCAGTACCTTACTTTTACCAGTGTCAGCAAATGTGATGTGACTCTTGTCGGATGGACGTAAGGTTGAGTCCATAAGAAGGCTTCTTTTGCCAGTCATGTGATTGGTACACCCACTATCAATAATCCATTCTGAAGACGCTGGTGTCGTACCCTACAGTGCAGTTAGGGGGATAGGCTTCACGAAGAGAATTGTGAAGCAAAAACATTTGACGAACCAGTGGGTTATGAAAGCTTAGATTCAGATTAGGACTAATAGGGAGAGTAGCAAGCGATTCAGGAACGAAGTACATAGTAAGACCATTCGGACATTTGATCTTGCACCCTACAAGATGTTTAAGGTCCCTAGCAATAGCGTCAGACGATTTTGGTTTTCTGATGGAGACCTTTCCCTGCAAAAGAGAGTTAAGCTTTCTTAGCCACCCACATCTTCAAGGGTGGCTTAGAAGCAATAAGTCTAAGTGCAGCGTCTGAGAAATTTGGCTTTGGAGCCCTAGCAAAAAGTCTTGCAGGCGGACAATAGTACTCATAAGAATAAGCAGAATAGTTCTTGGTCTTATGAATATGGCGGTTTGATGAACCGCGCACATATTCATAGGCCTTAGTATGGTTTCCCTGCAAAACATTTGCGTTAGTGTGACTCAGGTGAGTCCTCTGTCTGTATGAAGCCTTTGGACCGTATGAAGCCTGTGGTCTGAGGTTTGTCTTCTTCACGTGTGGTGTCATGATGAAATTCACAGGAAGATTCTCCAGACACTTTTTCGGAACCCAGATCTTCTTCATAGGTGGTCCATTCCTGCAGTTAGTACCAATGTACCTGGCAAATGCTTCACCATTCTGATTCTTAAACAGTTTATAGTTTGCATCAAAGGATTCATCAATGACAATGGGGTTTGCACAAGTGAAGCCAGATAGAGTGGATAGATCTGCTGAAGATTCCTTTGCAGCAACCCATGTGGTTCTGGGGTACTGCTCAGGTTTCCAGTAAGAGCCATCAGCATTCATTTTCCTTACGAACCCAACACCCTCTTTCCTCGGGTTTTGGTTCAAGATCTGCTTTTTGAGGACATCACATAGTGTCTGATGCCCTTTAAGACTTTTGTACATCCCTGTTTCAAGCAATGTCTTCAACCTAGCATTCTCATCAGCAATAGCAGTGGAATCCTCAGCAGAGGGGTTAGTTCCCACATCAACAGTTGAAGATATTGCAACAGTAGCAGCAGTAGAACATTCAACAACAGTAGTAGCATTATCATTCTCAATGCATTTAAGACATGGTGGTTCAAATCCTTCCTGAGCGGAACTGATCTGTTTGGAGCGAAGTGACTCATTTTCCTTTTGAAGATCTTCATTAGCCACTCTCAATTTCTCAAGATCTTGCTTCCTTTGAAGATAATCATAGGAAAGCTTTTCATGAGTTGTTGAGAGCGTTTCATGATGACTTTCAAGTTCCTCATACTTAACGTGAAGATTTTTTATGTCTTCAATTAAGGACTCAGAACGAGTCATTTCAACGCCTAACAGATCATCACTTTTGTCTAACAGTTTTTGAATATGTTCCATGGCTTTTTGTTGTTCAGTTGCAATTTTAGCAAGTGTTTTGTAGCTGGGTGTTGAACCACAATCAGAGTCATCGTCACTAGATGTTTGATAGTGAGTAGTGCATGTGTTTACCTTGGCACCGCGTGCCATGAAGCAGTAGGTAGGAGAGGAGTGGTCCTTGTCATTTGCATTGGTGTCGGTGATGAAGTCATTGTCTTCAGTGTTGAAGATGGACTTGGCAACGTATGTTGTAGCCAGACTTGCGACGCCAGAATCGGACTCCTCCTCAGACTCCACCTCCGCCTCCTCAGAAGCAGACTCCTCCTCTGAATCCATTTCCTTGCCAACAAACGCATGTGCCTTGCCAGATGAGCTCTTCTTGTGTGATGAAGACTTGGAAGAAGACTTTGAGTATTTCTTCTTCTTCTTCTTCTTGTCGTCAGAGTCATATTCCTTGCTCTTCTTCTTCTTTTTGTTCTCATTGTCCCACTGCGGACACTCAGAGATGAAGTGTCCAGGTTTCTTGCACTTGTGACATGTTTTCTTCTTGTAGTCATGAGCAGAAGCTTCATCATTCCTTGAGCTTGATCGGGAAGACTTTCTAAAGCCTTTCTTCTTGGTGAATTGTTGGAACTTCTTCACAAGCATAGCAAGTTCCCTTCCAATGTCTTCAGGATCATCAGAACTGCTGTCAGATTCTTCTTCAGATGAGGAGACATCTTTTTCCTTCAAGGCACAAGTTCGCCCATAGTTTGGACCGTAGATATCTCTTTTCTCAGAAAGCTGAAACCCATGTGTGTTCAGCCTCTCAAGTATGTCAGACGGATCAAGTGTCTTGAAATCAGGACGTTCTTGAATCATCAGGGCTAGGGTGTCAAACGAACTATCAAGTGATCTCAGTAGTGTCTTGACGACTTCATGCTTGGTGATCTCTGTAGTGCCAAGGGCTTGAAGCTCATTCGTGATGTCAGTGAGTCGATCAAACGTGAGCTGGACATTCTCATTGTCATTTCTCTTGAAGCGGTTGAAGAGGTTGCGAAGGACACTGATTCTCTGATCTCTCTGGGTTGAGACGCCTTCGTTGACCTTGGAGAGCTAGTCCCAGACTCGCTTAGATGTTTCCAAAGCACTCACGCGGCCATACTGTCCTTTAGTCAGATGACCACAGATGATATTCTTGGCAGTAGAGTCCAGTTGAACGAACTTCTTGACGTCAGCAGCAGTGACACCTTCTACATCCTTGGGAACGTTGTTCTTGATGACATACCATAGGTCGACGTCAATGGCTTCAAGATGCATGCGCATCTTATTCTTCCAGTAGGGATATTCAGTTCCATCGAAGTTGGTGCACGCAGCGGAGACTTTAATTATCCCTGCAGTCGAAATAGCTAAAACTCCAGGTGGTTAAACCGAATCACACAGAACAAGGGAGTACCTTGCTCTGATACCAATTGGAAGTGCGTTATATCGACTAGAGGGGGGGGGGTGAATAGGCGATATTTATGAAAGTCTTCAAAACATGGAAGTTATGAAGACAAACGATAGAAATAAACCTATTACCATGCAGCGGAAGGTAGACTACACTAGGCAAACCATAGTCAAGTATTCAATGGAGTGAAAGCACAATGACTAATAGCAGCAATGTAGTAAGGATCAGGTAGGAAGATATTATGAAGCCAAACAGAACACGCAGTCACTCAGTGAAGATAAAAGATAGTGCAATCATACAATGACTTCACAAGGACCAACAGTAAGTAAAGGGAAGGAAAGGATGAAACCAGTGACACGTTGAAGACAATGATTTGTTGGACCAGTTCCAGTTGTTGTGACAACTGTACGTCTGGTTAGGGCGGCTAGGTATTTAAACCTGAGGACACACAGTCCCGGACACCCAGTCCTGAACACGCAGCTCAGGACACCCAGTCCTCACCGTATTCCCCTTGAGCTAAGGTCACACAGACCTCGCCCAATCACTCTGGTAAGTCTTCAAGGTAGACTCCCAAACCTTCACAGACTTCGTTCACCGGCAATCCACAATGTCTCTTGGATGCTCAGAACACAACGCCTAACCGGCTGGAGGATGCACAGTCCTCAAGTGTAATAAGTCTTCAGATCACATAGACAAGAAGGACTTAAGTGGTGCCTAACACTCTTTGGCTCTGGGTGGTTAGGGCTTTATCCTCGCAAGGAATTCTCTCTCAAAGGCTTCGAGGTGGGTTGCTCTCAAACGACAAAAGCCGTACTCTAACTCTGAGCAGCCAACCGTTTATGGTTGTAGGGGGTGGGCTATTTATAGCCACTAGGCAACCCGACCTGATTTGTCCAAAATGACCCTGGGTCACTAAGGAACTGACACGTGTTCCAACGGTCAGATTTCAAACTCACATGGCAACTTTACTTGGGCTACAAGCAAAGCTGACTTGTCCGACTCTGGACAAGATTCGCTCTCATAGTCTTCACTCGAAGACATAGGTTTTGGTTAAGCATCACTTCAGTCATTCTGACTGGTTCTCTTGGACCCCACTTAACAGTACGGTGGTTCCTATGACTCAACAAAGAAGAAAAAGAACTACGAAAGATCTAAGTCTTCGAGCTCCATAGGCTTCATGCGATGTCTTCTCTTGTCATAGTATTCAATGTGAATATCTTCATATACCACCTTTGACATCAATGTCTTCATACATTTTTAGGGGTCATCTCTGGTAGGAAAACCGAATCAATGAGGGACTTCTACCTGTGTTATCCTGCAATTCTCACAAACACATTAGTCCCTCAACTAGGTTTGTCGTCAATACTCCAAAACCAATTAGGGGTGGCACTAGATGCACTTACAGTCTCAAAAAAGGAAAATAATTACTCATCCAACTGTCTGCTTAAATTGTGTCATGGTACATTTTTCTTGCACATGACACATCCACAAAGTGTCAATATTTGAATTTTTTACTATTCGTTTTGGTGACAAGTGGAATATGTGTGTCCTACATTTCCTTTGCAGCTTGGCCTTGTGTAAGTGGCTCATGCATTTTCATAGATATTTCCAGGAAAAAGAACGTGGAGAAAATGCAAGGTAAAGAACAATTCTCTATTGATGCAGTTTTATGCCGAGTAAATAACAACCTGGTCATTTTGTATTTTGTGGAACAAATTACTAGTGCTCCCATCCATCTTGATACCTACAGGGGTACATGAATGAATTAACCAGGACTTACTCCAGATAGCATGAGCTAGCTATTTAATTCAGAAGCCCCTGACATCAACTAGAAAATAAGAATCATCTATGAGTGATATTTACTGAATGTGTATAGTAGATTCCTTCCACCTTCTCTATGTATAACGCTGGCCTGCCAATCTTCCCGTCTAAATGTCCAAGCAATACAAGATCACTTGGATGAAATTTACCACCAACAAGGAGTCCTAGACATCAAGCTTAAACCTGCAATAAAAGAATGAAGTGCAACCTAAAGATGCCCAGAAATCATGGTGTTTACACATTTAACCAAGACATAAAGAAAAGATCATGATACCATGATGCATGAAAAGATGGCCATGTGTTCTTCTAGGAGTGTGTTAGTATAAAATGGTAACATAAATATGGAGGGGAGGGGTATAAAATAGAAAAGGTGGTGTAGAGTTCAATTGAATCGTAGAATAACATGTATTTGTAATAAACTTTATAAACTAGAATGAGATGTACTCAGGAGCAGAGGATGCACAAGATGTATGAGATTTTAGTTGGAGGGGGTAGAATGAGATTTATTCATGTTAATTAGTGAAAGGTACTTGCATCACTGTTATCACTGTCGTATTTGCATTTTGGGAACTCAATCTAGTTAGCCGGTGATGAGACGTGTTTCTTATCATCACATCAAATGACTTGCTCAATGACCTAATGAATGTGTGAGATAAAGTGATTTTAGGAATCATATTTTCAAGCTAATAGATAACATATTCAATTAATGCCACATGAAAGAGATCCCACTTGATAGAAATTCTAAATAGGGTTAGGTTCAGCTAATATTCGATCACCTCGAAGAAGTGATTTTTTTACCTCAAAGGAGGGAAACAATCAACTCATCCTATTAACTACTGAAATTTTATCACAATAAATTTTTCTTTGACATGACACATCCGATGTCAAATTCTATTTTTTGCCATTGTTACTTGCAAAATTACGCGGAATATGTGTACCTACATTTTCATAGTAGCTTGGCCTTATGAAAGTGGATCAACCATTTTCATAGATGTTTGTAGGAAAATGAAGGTGCAGATAGTGGCATGTAAAGAATAATTCTCTGTCGATATAGTTTTAGGCCAGATAAAAGAACAACGCGGTCATTTTGTATTTTGTGGAAGAAATGACTAGTGCACCCGTCCATATTGATACCTATGGGGATACATGAATGAATTAGCCCAAACTTACTCTGGATAGTATAAGCTTGCTATTTAAGTCAGAAAGCCCCGATAACAAGTCGGAAGTAAGAATCTGATGACCCACAAGCTTGAACAAGCAACCCTCTTATGATTACCCCCTCTCGCAAGCATTCGCAACTACAAAAGAAGAATTAAGATAAATCTAACCATAGCATGAAACATATGGATCCAAATCAGCCCCTTATGGGTAACGCATAAACTAGGGTTTAATCTTGTGGATCACTGGTGGGGGCCCTCGTGGTTATTCTTCTTCTAGTATTTTTTACTAATTCCAAAATAATTCTCCGTGATGTTTTAGGTCATTCCGGGCTATGGGGAATATCTATCTCTGTTGTAGCTTTTTTAGGTCCAGAACTCTATCTGTTGGCAATTTCCCTCTTCATGTAAATCTTGTAAATTAAGAGAGAAACGACATTAGAATAGCATCATAAAGTGATATAATGACCCAAAACATAATAAATGACAGTAGGAAAACATGATCCAAAATGGGCGTATCAGAATCATGCGCGAGGAAGATTTTCTGAATGTGCATTGTAAATTCCTTCCACTTTCTCTATGTTTGGAACAAAACCATCTATTAGTTCATGGGATGGTGCATGGCAATATTTCCTTCTAAACGCCCAAGTAGTACAAGTACACTTTGATCAAACTAAACACCAACAAGGAGTCATGGCCATCATGATGAAACCTGCAATATAAAGAATGAAGTGCAATCAAAATATGCCAAGAAATCATAATGTTTTACCCATTTAACCAAGACATTAGAAAAGATCATGATACCACTATTTAGGAAAGATGGTTGTGTATTTTTCTAGGCCTGTGTCCGTTAGTTTTAAAGGAAATGAAAAATAGGGAGGGGATGGGTATATGATAGAAAAAAGTGGTGTATAGTTCACTTGAATCATAGAATGCCATGTATTTGTAACAGGAAAATTAAATTAGAATAAGATGTATTCAGGAACAGAGGATGCACAAGATGTATGAAAATTTTACCGGGGGGGGGGGCTGGAATGAGATTTACTTATGTTAAATAGTTAATGTTACTTGCATCAATGTTATCAATGCAGTATTTGCATTTTGGTAACTCAATCTGCTTGATCGGTGATGAGACTTGTTTCTTATCATCCCATAAAAGGTCTAGCCCAATCACGTGATGAATGTGTGAGGTAAAGTTATTTTAGGAATCATATTTTGATCCTGACAGATAAAAAATTCAACTAATGACAAATGAAAGAGATCCCTATTGACAAAGAATCAAAAATAGGGTTAGGTTCACCTAATATTCGGTAAGCTCAAACAAGTTACGTTTTCCTCAAGGGAGGGAACTATGCAACTCGTCCTATTGACTACTTAAATTGTGTCACAATATATTTTGCTTTCACATGACACGTCCAAACGATGTCAAATTTTGGTACATTTTTTGCCACCATTCTTTGTGTCAATGTCACGTGGAATATGTGTATCCTATTTTTTACAGTAGCTTGGCCTTGTGTAAGTGGCTCATAAATTTTCATAAATGTTTTGAGGAAAAATAGCGTGGAGGCACTGCCAGGTAAAGAACAATTCTCTATTGATATAGTTTTATGCTATGTAAGGAACAACATGGTCATTTTATATTTCGTGGAAGAAATGACTAGTGCTCCCCTCCATCTTGATACCTACAAGGGTACATGAATGAACTAGCGAGGACTTACTCTAGATAGTATGAGCTAGCTATTTAATTTAGAAGGCCCTAATAACAAGTTGAAAATAAGAATTGTGTATGAGGGAGATTTTCTGAATGTGAATAGTAGATTCCTTCCACCTTCCCTATGGTTGGAATAAAACCATCTAAATGTCCGAGCAGTACAAGATCACCTTCCCTATGGTTGGAATAAAACCATCATTCATGGGATGTTACCCTGCAAATATTTGCTTCTAAATGTCTGAGCAGTACAAGATCACTTGGATCAAACCTAACACCAGGCAGGAGTCCTGGCCATCATGATGAAACCTGCAATATAAAGAATGAAGTGCAACCAAAATACACCCATAAATGATGATGTTTTACACCTTTAACCAAGTCATAAAGAAAAGATCATGATACAACTATTCAGGAAAACATGGTTGTATATTCTTCTAGGATGGCGTCTGTTATTATTAAATGGCATCAAGAATAGGGAGGGGAGGTGTATACAATGGAAAAAGCTGGTGTAGAGTTCACTCAAATCATAGAATGACATGTATTTCTAAAAAAATTGTAAACTAGAACTGGATGTATTCAGGAACAGAGGACACACGATATTTACGAGATTTTAGTTTGTGGGGGGGGGGGCTATAATGAGATGTATTTAGGAACAGAGATGCATGAGATATACAAGATTTTAATTTGTGTAGGGGGGCAAGAACGAGCTGTATTCATGTTAAATATTTAATGGTACTTACATCATTGTTACCAATTTTCTATTTGTAGTTTGGAACTCAATTTGGCTGGCTGGTGATGAGACATGTTTCTCAAATTATTTTAGGAATCATATTTTGAAGTGTGATAGATAACATATTCAATTAATGACACACAAAAGAGATGCCACTTGAAAGAAATTCAAAATTAGGATTAGGTTGAGCTTATCTTTGGTAAGGTGAAAGAAGTGATTTTCCTCAAAGGAGGGAAATAATTAACTCATCCCATTGTCTATTTAAATGGTGTCTCAGTTCATTTTGCTTACACATGACACATCCAAATGATGTAAAATTTTGTTTTTCTGCCATTGTTAGTTTCAATGTGACGTGGAATATGTGTATCCTACATTTTCATAGTATCTTGGCATTATGTAAGTGGCTCATACATGTTCATAGATGTTGCCAGGAAAAGAACATGTAAATAGTGCCATGTAAAGAACAATTCTCTATCGGCATAGTTTTATGCCATATAAATAACAAAATAGTCATTTTATATTTTGTGGAAGAACGACTAGTGGTTCCGTCCATCTTGATACCTAAGTGGTATACAAGTGAGCTAGCCATGATTTCCTCTACATACTATGTGCTAGCTATTTAATTCGGAAGGCCCTAATAACAAGTCCAAAATAAGAATGATGTACCCGAGAGATTTTCCGGATGTGGATATCAGATTTCTCTCATCTTCCCTTTCATTGGAATAAAACTATCTATTAGTTAGGAAGTTGTCCTACCAATCTTTCCTTCTAAATGTCCACGCACTAAAAGATTAGTTTCATCAAACTTAACATGAGAAGGGAGTCCTAGCCATCACGATCAAACCTGCAATATAAAGCGTGAATTGCCACCAAAAGATGCACAAAAATCATCAATTTTAACACTTTAGCCAAGATAAGAAGAAAAGATCATGGTACCGCTATTCGGGAATAGATGGTCATGTATTCTTCTTGGATGGTGTGTGTTATTGTTCAATTGCATTAGAAATTAGTGGGTTTTATACAATATTAAAAAAGTGGTGTCGAGTTCACTCAAATTGTAGAATGACATGTATTTTCAACAAATTTTGAAAACTAGAATCAGATGTATTTAGGAACAGAGAGAGTATAAGATGTACCAGACTTTACTTGGAGGGTCCAGAATGAGATGTATACATGTTAATAGTTAATGATACATACATCACTTTTATGAATGCGCTATTTTTAATTTGGAACTCAATCTAGTCAGGCAGATAGGTGATGAGTTGTGTTTGTTATCATCTCATCAATTTTCTTGCTCAACTACCTCATGAATATATCAGATAAATCTATTTTAGGAATCATATTTTGATGCCTAACAAATAACAAATTCAATTAATTATACATGACAGAGATCCCACTTGACAGAGATTCACAAATAGGGTTAGTTTGAGCTAATCTTTGGTCAGGTCAACCAATGATATTTGCATCAAAGAAGGGAAACAAATAAATCCTCCCTCTACCTTCTTGAAAGGTTTTATAGTACATTTTGCTTTCACATGACACATCCACACAATGCCAACTTTTCTTTTTTTTCCACAGTTGGTTTCCATGTCAAGTGGAATAAGTGTATCCTACATTTTCATAGTATCTTGGCCTCGTATAGGTGTCTCAAGTTTTCATAGATGTTACCAAGAAAAATAACATGTAGGCAGTCCTATGTAAAGAACAATTATCTGTTGATGTTGTTTAATACCAGGTAAAGAATAACATCTTCATTTTATATTTTGTGCAAGAAATGACTAGTGCTGCCGTCTAGCTTAATACCTACAGGAGTATATGAATGAACAATCCAGGATTTACTCTAGATAGTATGAGCTAGCTAGTTAATTCAGAAAGCCCTGATAACTAGTCCAAAATAAGAATCATGTACCCAGGAGATTTTCTACATGTGGATAACAGATTCCTTCCACCTTCTCTTTGGTTCGAATAAGACTATCTATTAGTTATGGGATGTTGGCCGACCAATCTTTCCTTCTAAATATCCAAGTAGTAAAAGATCCATTGGATCAAACTTAATAACAATAGCAACTCCAGGCCATCATGATGAAACCTACAATATAAAGCATGAAGTGCAGCCGAAAGTTGCCAAAAAATCAAGACGTTTCACATCTTTAACCATGAGGCAAAGAAAACATCACGATACCACTATTTAGGAACAGATGCTCACGTATTCTTCTTGGGAGGGGGCATCATTCAATGAAACAAAGGTGGTGTAGAGTTCACATCGATCGTAAAAAGACATGTATTTGTGACAAGTTATGGAAAATAGAATGAGATGTATTAAGGAATAGAGGTGTGCAAGGTGTATTAGATTTTAATTGGGGGGTTGGCTATACTGAGATGTATTCATGTATTGTTGATGGTATTTGCATTACTATTTTGAATGCAGTATTTGCAGTTTGGGAAGTCAATCACGTAAGGCGAGCGATGAGTTGTGTTTCTTATCATCACATCAATTATCTTCCTCAATGACCTGATGAATATGGGAGATAAATCTATCTTAGGAATCATCTTTTGATGCTTGACAAATAACAAATTCAATTAATGATACATGATAGAGAACCCACTTGACAGAGATTATAAAATAAGTTTGTTTTAGCTGATCTTCGGTTAGGTCAAAATAGTGATTTTGGCCTCAAAGGAGGGAAATAAATAACTCTTCCCACTGTCTGCTTAAATTGTGCCATGGAACATTTACCTTTCACTTGACACATCCACACGTTGTCAAATATTGATTTTCTTTGCCACTACTAGTTTCAATGTCACTAGGGTATGTGTATCCTGCATTTTCATTGTAGCTTGGACTTGCGTAAGTGGATCATACATTTTGATAGATGCTTCAAGGAAAAAGAACATGGAGACAGTGTCAGATAAATAACAATTCGCTATTGATATATTGTTATGCCATGTAAAGAACAACATGGTCATTTTAGATTTTGTGGAAGAAATGATTAGTGCTCCCGTGAGCCTTGATACCTACAAGGACACATGAATGAACTAGACATGACTTATTCTAGATAGTATGTGCTAACAATTTAATTCAGAAGCCCCTGATAACAAGTCAAAATAAGAATAATGTAGGAGGGAGATTTTCTGAATGTGCATAGTAGATTCCGTCCACCTTCTCTATGGTTGGAATAAAACCATCTATTAATTCATGGGACACAGCCATGCTGTCGGTGTACAAAATTAGGGGCTCTCCTTTTGCACCCCTTTACTTGTGCATGGGCAGTCAGAGCCGCGCCCACGGCCACACTGAGCAGGGCAGAGGAGGGAAGCCGGAGCGCAAGACAGCCAGAGGCCAGAAGCGTAAAGAGAGCACGAGGGCGAGGTGGACTCCCCCGGCAAGACCCTTGTCGGGGTAGCTTCCGCAGCCCTGGCAAGACCCTTGTCGGGCAACTTGCCTGATGCCAGCAGAGCGCGCCACCCTTGAGCCCAAGGGTTTCCGATGCCATCAACCTCATTGGAACCAAGGCTCGGGAGGCACCTCCATGGTGGCATGCAGATCTTTGTAGAGATCATAAATACGCAAGATTGATGAGAACCAGAAGACAACGATCCTTGGCGAGATCCTTGCCAAGGAAATACACAAGACCCCCGGCAGGATCCTTGCCGGGGACGACCGCGGTGCCACGGCAACACCCTTGCCGTGCCCCCTGCAAGGCCCTTGCCTAAGACACCTGCGGGGCCGCAGCCAGGCCCACGCCTGCCAAGACTCCAGTGCTGCTCCCATGCAGCTGCCAGCTCGACCAGCTGGGCAGGCATCTGTGTGGCAGCGCGCGACCTCCACACTAGCTCAGCAAGCACCTGCATGGTGGCATGCAGATCTTCGTGAAGGATCCACCACCGTGCCAGCCCAGGAGCTAGCCAACATGGCGCTACAACGCCTCGTCAGCTTGGACTCGTGTCGGAGCCAGGCGAGGCGGCGACAGCTGGGACGAGATTCTTTGTCGTCCCCAATAAAGCAAGACGGGCACGTCGGCAGCGCATTAAATGTGTTTTGTCCGACAATGCCAGTGGATAGACTCGGCCACTGTGCACCTTTCCACCTCCTGTGTGCCACTGTAGTGACCCCTTTTGTCTATAAAAGGAGACCCGAGGCGTACTGGTGAGGGATTCGGATCTTTTGGACTAGACAGACATCACAGCTAGTTCAAGAACACAAGAACACTCAAATATACATAAAAGCAGGACTAGGGTTTTACGCGTCTCCACGGCCCGAACCTGGGTAAACGATTTGCATGCTGACCGCCAGACCCGCTCTTTGCATAACCCCACACCCACCAACTGTAGAAGGGATCCAAGTGACCCCATAGGTGTCGTTTCCCACCAACATCTCTGACGGAGCTATGGATCTCTTGCTCTTGCCGGTGGAGCTCTCTGGCACGTCCTCGATGGGAGCACAACACTTCGAAGAGGTGTGCTTGCCGGAGTGGGTGTGAGAGGGTGTCCGTCGGGGAGGATGGCACGGGAGGGGCTTTCACCCTAAGCTCCACCCTAGACAGCAAATAGGAAAGCGCGCTTGTCACCTTCCTGCGGACGAATGTCAACGTGTTTGCATGGCAAGCATCCGACATCCCTGGCGTTCCCAGGGAGGTGATTGAGAACCATCTTGTTGTCTGTCCTCATGTGCGAGCCGTCAAGCAAAATGGTAGGAAGCAAGCTTTGGAACGACAGGAGTTCATTACGAATGAGATCAGGAAGTTGGAAGTGGCAGGCTTGGTGAGAGGAGTACTCCATCCGACGTGGTTGGCTAATCCGGTGGTGGTGCGCAAGGCAAATGGGAAGTGGAGGCTGTGTATTGACTACACATATATCAATAAGGCTTGTCCCAAGGACCCTTTCCCGTTCCCGCGCATTGACCAGATTGTTGACTCCACGGCCAGGTGTGATCTATTATCATTCCTTGACGCCTACTCGGGGTACCACCAGATCTTCATGACAAGAGAAGACGAAGAGAATACAACGTTCATCATCCCATGTGGCACGTACTGCTTTTTACGGATGCCTTTCGGGTTGAAGAGTGTTGGCTCAACGTTTGCAAGGGCAGTCCAGATTGGTTTTGAGCCCAGCTACATAGAAATATGGAAGCTTATATGGATGACATAGTGGTCAAAACCAAGGACACGACAACACTTGTACAAGATTTGGAAGAGACGTTTGCAAATCTACGCAGGATCAATCTCAAGTTGAACCCTAAGAAGTGTGTCTTCGGCGTTCCGTCCGGCAAACTTCTCGGGTTCTTTGTGTCACAACATGGGATCAAGGCGAATCCAGACAAGATCAAAGCTATTGAGTAGATTGAGGCACCCAAGCGGATCAAGGATGTGCGTTGGCTCACTGGTTGCGTTGCCGCCATGAGCAGATTCATCTCCAAGTCTGCTGAGCGTGCCCTTCCCTTTTTCAAAATCATGAAAAAGGCGGGCCCAATGGAATGGACCCAGAGGCCGAAGCAGCGCTACAGGATCTGAAGAAATACCTATCCTCTACACCGATACTGGTTGCGCCCAAACCATAAGAGCCATTGCTGTTGTATCTGGCGGCAACGAATCAAGTGGTCAGTGCCGCTCTAGTGGCGCAGGGAGGGGTCGACGAAGAGGCAGTTGCAACGACAGGACTGGCGGATGGCAAGCCAGAGCTCCCCCCGGCAGGGCCTGATGCCGGCAAGGCAAGGCCCCCGGCAGAGCCTGACACTGGCAGGACAGGACCTACACAACCAAATGAAGCGGTGTAGAAGAAGAAAATGATGCGGCACCCGATTTACTTTGTCAGCTCCCTCTTGCAGGGGGCTAGGTCAAGGTACTCCGGTGTGTAGAAATTGCTCTTCGGCCTCCTTATGGCTTTGAGGAAGCTGCGTCATTACTTCCAAGCACACGAAATCACCATCATCACTCGCCTCCCGTTGCAACGGATATTGCATAACCCAGATGCAACTGGGAGGATTGTAGAGTGGGTCGTGGAACTGTCAAGCTTTGGTTTGAAGTTCGAAAGTACTTCAACAATCCAGAGCAGAGTCTTGGCAGAGTTCATTGTCGAGTGGACCTCAATGCCTGACGAAGAGATCCAGGAGACCGCCCTCCCCGGCAAGGAGGCAAGTCGCAGCTGGATTATGTACTTTGACGGGGCTTTCTCGCTGCAAGGCACCGATGCTAGTGTGCTGCTCGTTGCACCCACTAGAGAGCACCTCAAGTATGTAATCCAGATGCACTTTCCCAGGGAGATGTCCATGAATAACACACTGAATGCGAGGGGTTTCTTGCCGGTCTCAGGATCGTGGCAGGCCTCGGGATCAAGAAGCTCATCGTCAGGGGTGATTCACAGCTTGTTGTCAGGCAAGTCAACAAAGATTATCAAAGCCCGTTGATGGAGGCCTACGTAGATGAGGCGAGGAAGCTGGAGGAGCGCTTTGATGGTATACAGGCGGAGCATGTTCCTCGAGTGGAGAACGATATCGCCGACTACCTGTCGAAGCGTGCTGCCTTCAAACTACCTGTGGAACCAGGTACTTTTATGCTTTGGCTGACTAAACCATCCGTTGAACCATCAACAGAGCAGAACAAGCGAAGGAAATCAGGCCCCAACAAGTACTTTCCCGTCGAGCTCTCAGGAGCCGCCGTCAAGGATGTTACCGTGGACACTGAGCCAGCCATGGGGCAACCGACTTCGGCGGGGCGTCAAGTCCTGGTTGTAGAGACAACCGCTCCCATGGCAGAGGAAGTGCCTTTAGTCCTTGCCGTCGAGCCTCAGGCTCCGGCATGGGCACAAAATACTGTCTGATTCCTCCATACAGGGGAACTCCCTGAGGAGCAGGAAGAAGCGGAGAAAGTAGCCCGTCAGTCAGCCATGTATCAGTTCGTCGACAGCGTCCTGTACAGAAAAAGACCAAATGGTGTGAAATTGAAGTGCATTCCCTGGGAGGAAGGACTGGAGTTGTTGGCAGAGATACAAGGAGGCATATGTGGCTCTCACGTAGGGTCAAGGGCCCTTGCCGGCAAGGCATTCCGGCAAGGTTTCTTCTGGATCACTGCCCTCCAGGATGCAACAACACTAGTAACCAAGTATGAAGCATGTCAGTTCCATTCGAAGAAGCTTCATCAGCCAGCTCAAGCGCTCCAAACAATCCCTCTTTCCTGACCATTCTCGGTCTGGGGGCTCGACATACTGGGCCCCTTTCCCTGTGCTGTCGGGGGCTTTCAGTACTTGTACGTTGCAATCGACAAGTTCACAAAGTGGCCGGAGGTGGAGGCAGTGAGAAAGGTGACAACACAATCAGCCGTGAAATTCTTCAAGGGGCCAGTCTGCCCTTTCGGTGTGCCAAACAGAATCATCACCGACAACGGCACACAGTTCATGAGCCACGCCTTCATGTAGTACATCCAGGACCTCAGCAGCAAGGTCTGTTTTGCTTCTGTTGCACATCCATGGAGCAACAACCAGGCTGAGAGGGCAAATGCGAAGTGTTGCGAGGCCTCCGGACAAGGACTTTTTACAGGCTACGCAGGTGCGGATGACGATGGATTGATGAATTGCCGGCGGTTCTTTGGTCAATCAGAACGACGCCAAATCGAGCCACCGGTCAGACACCCTTCTCCCTCGTTTACAGGGTAGAAGCAGTTCTCCCCATGGAGCTCACATACTGGTCACCTTGAGTGCTCGCTTATGATGAGCTTGAGCAAGAGCAGTTGCGGCAAGATGACGCAACGCTCCTTAAGGAAGATCGTCTTCGGGCGGCTGTACGAGCAACACGCTACCAGCAAGCCTTGCGCCGCTACCATAGCCGCAAGGTTCATGCCCGGAGCTTTGAGGAACGCGACCTTGTTCTTCGACATGTTCAGTCGGCCAAGAATTCTGACAAATTGACGCTGAAGTGGGAAGGCCCTTATCAGGTAATACGAGTCACCAGGCTTGGCACAGTCCGCCTGGAGACCAAAGATGGTATTCCAGTGAGAAACTCCTGGAACATCAAACATCTTTGCAAGTTTTATCCATAAGGCACGGTTGCCAGGCCTCCCGGCAAACCACCTTTTGTACAAGCCTTGCTGGCAAGGCATGTAACCCTTTGTACAAAGCCAGGCGCAGACCCTGAGCATAAATAAATGAAGCGCTGGCGCCCTAAGTTTTAGCAAGCATGATAGGTTGAGTCTCTCCCTCGGTTAGGGTTGATAGTGCTTAGCGGCGGCTAACCCCTATCATAGAGGTCAAGTGTGCGTCACTTTGTTCCTTTCCGTCCTGTTTGGTGCGCAGGGTACATGGACATTTCTGCTGAGCTATTGGGAAGAAAAAGAACAAGCCGGCGCTCCGGCCCCGGCAAACCAAGGTTGTCGGGGGCTGCAGGCAAAAGGATCTAGCCGCGGCAAGCCAAGGTTGTCGGGGACTGCAACGTCAGATAAGTTTTTCTCCCCCACTCCGTGCGCCCGTATGAACCTTGGACGTATAAGGCTCCGCTCGCTCTCGTACCATCTTGCCCCCTCCGTCCCGTGTTCGAAAACTCTACTTTGGCCGAAACTTGGTTGTAGTGCAATGGGAAGAGGGCGAGCGAAAGGCCTAACAATCCTACTCCGCCCCTGCCTCCTCCAAGAGCGTGAGTGTAGTTGGGCCATAGAGTAGGAGGATGGCAAGGCCTGTTGCCGGGATACCATGTTTATCTCAAGATAACGAGGACACGTTCCTCGGTGTGGCCCTCGCCCACGCGCAAACGAAACCCGGCAAACACCCTTCCTTTCATTCATACGTTGTAAACAAGTACAATTCATACGGAATGGGTACACAAGCAAGGGGATTACAAATTTTGAAATCTAACGAGTGTCCGCAGGCTTAAAACTAGAAAAGATAAGTGCCCCGTGATCCCTGTTCTTACCCTTTTCCTTCCAGGTGCGGAAGGTCAAGGCAAAAAGGAGGAGACGGGGAACACGCCGATGGAGAGCTTGAAGAGGAAGGCCCTCGACAGAGCGCACGGTGGAGGGAGGGGCGACGCGGTCAGTCAAAGACGAGGTCGACATGCCCTCGCTCGGCGTCCTCATCGTCGCTGTCGCTGTCACTGTGCTCCTCGTCACTCCCGCTTGAGGAGGAGTCTTCATCATCGGAGGAGCTCTCCACGCAGCACTTCAGGTGAGTTCCAGAGTCTCCAAAGACCTTGACGGAGAGTAGGACGTTCCCCATTAATTTGAAATAGAGAACGAGCCCCGCCGTCAGGCTGTGGATATGAGCAAAAGTCTTCCATCCACGGCAAAGATACATGACGTGAGGGGCGGGAAAGTCAATGTCGACCCGCATGCCGCCATTCCCGCAGCCCCTCATATGCAACCTTAGGGTCTGGGGCGGATCGAGCTCCATCTCCCGAGCGAATGGCGCAGGCAGACGAAGGCGACGGTGCGGTGGCTGACGCAACCTGATGAAGAACTCATGAGGCTGGTCCCCGACGTGGCCCTCCGTTGAGGGAGGCATCGCTGGCGGAGGCAAGGCCAGCGCGCCGCCCCATCCCCCTCTTCCCCGAGCACCACGTCGCCTCGGCCTCGCCCCTCCCCCTTCCTCTCATGGCTGGCTCCGCCACCGCGAGCTCTTGGGGACGAGGGACACGCTGTCGACCAGAGACCCTCACTGCCACCGTCGAAGGGACGGCGCCCCCTCTCACCATGGCAGATGAAAGAGCGGAGCCAAGGTGGAAGGAGAGGGATTATGAAATATTGTGGGGTGCCATCCCCTCCCCCTTCTTATAAAGGGGCGGGATCAGGACTCGGCCGCCCCACTCAGCCAATCCAACCATCGGGGGCGCAGAGAATCGAGGCCGACCCGCCGCCCCAATCAGCAGTGGCCCGTTTCCCCGCTTCATCATTCAAGACCCGCACCCACCGCCTACCATCCTCGGAGCACGGGGGACATGTGGTGGGCGAGCGGAAATCGAGAGGACGGATGAGGCGACCGTTCTCTGCCCCGTGGTCGTGGGGCGCGGGTGCCTTGAAGACCATGACCCGAGCCCACTCAGTAAATGAGCCGTGCCTTTGCGTTTCCATCTTTTTATGGGGAAGGCGCAAGCCGCCTCTTTACCACCATGTGACGCATGCGTGCGGAAACCGCCCCATGCATGACCCCCACGTCACGGATGACCGCCCCCCCACGTCGCACGTTCAACACGGGTCGTGGGGAAGCGCAGTGGACAGAGAAGTTACAGCAATAAAAATCTGCCCCACCTGCCCACGCATCATTCTGGGCCTAGCCCAACAACGCGTCGCGCTTATGTGTGGCCCAGGCCCGGCGGCTCCTGTCGGTGTACAAAAGTAGGGGCTCTCCTTTTGCACCCCTTTACTTGTGCACGGGCAGTCAGATCCGTGCCCACGACCACACTGAGCAGGGCAGAGGAGGGATGCCGGAGCGCAAGACAACTAGAGGCCAGAAGAGCAAAGAAAGCAAGAGGGAGAGGTGGACTCCCCCGGCAAGACTCTTGCCAGGGTGGCTTCCGCAGCCCCGGCAAGACCCTTGTCGGGGCAACTTGCCTGACGCCAGCAGAGCGCGCCACCCTTGAGCCCGAGGGTTTCCGACACCATCAACCACATTCGAACCAAGCCTCGGGAGGCACCTCTGTGGTGGCATGCAGATCTTTGTAGAGATCATAAATATGCAAGATTGGATGAGAACTAGAAGACGACGATCCTTGGCGAGATCCTTGCCAAGGAAATCCATGAGACCCCCGACAATATCCTTGCCGGGGACGACTGCGGTGCCGCGGCAAGGCCCCTGCCGTGCCCCTGGCAAGGCCCTTGCCGAAGACACCTGCAGGGCCACAGCCAGGCCCATGCCTGCCAAGACCGCGCTGCCGCTCCCATGCAGCTGCCAGCTCGACCAGCTAGGTAGGCATCTGCGTGGCAGTGCGCGGCCTCCACACTAGCTCAGCAAGCACCTGCGTGGTGGCATGCAGATCTTCGTGAAGGCTCCACCACTGCACCAGCCCAGCAGCCAGCCAACGTGGCACTACAACGCCTCGTCAGCTTGGACGCACGTCGGAGCTAGGCGAGGCGGCGACAGATGGGACGAGCTTCTTTGCCGTCCCCAATAAAGCAAGAGGGGCACGTCGGCAACACATTAAATGTGTTAGTCTGACAATGCCAGAGGATAGACTCAGCCACTGTGCACCTTTCCACCTCCTGTGTGCCACTATGGCGACCCCTTTTGTCTATAAAAGAAGGCCCAAGGCGTACTGGAGAGGGATTCAGATCTTTTGGACTAGACAGACATCGCAGCTAGTTCAAGAACACAAGAACACTCAAATATACATAAAAGCATGACTAGGGTTTTACGCGTCTCCATGGCCCGAACCTGGGTAAACGATTTGCGTGCTGACTGCCAGACCGGCTCTTTGCACAACCCGCGCCCCGCCAACCGTAGAAGGGATCCCAATGACCCCATAGGTGTCGTTTCCCACCGACACATGCCAATCTTTCTTACAAATATCCAAGTAGTACAAGATCACTTGGATCAAACCTAGCACCACCAAGTAGTCCTAGCCATCATGATGAAACCTACAACACAAGGAACAAAGTGCTACAAAAAGATGCCCAGAAATCATGGCGTTTTACGCCTTCAACTAAGATACATAGAAAAGTTCATTATACCGCTATTCAGGAGTAGATGGTCACTTATTCCTCTAGGATGGTGTGTGCGGTAGTAAATGGCATCATAAATATGGAGGGGGAGGGGTATACAATAGAAAAAGGTGGTGTAGAGTTCATTCAAATCATAGAATGACATGTATTTGTAACAAATTTTGTAAACTTAATGTGATGTATTCAGGAATAGACGATGCACAAGTTGTACAAGATTTTCATTGGGGGGGGGGGGAGAATGAGATGTATCCATGTTAAATAGTTAATCGTGCTTACACCACTATTATCAATGCGGCATTTGCAGTTTGGGAACTCAGTCTGGTTGGCGGGTGATGAGATGTATTTCTTATCATCACATTAAATGTCTTCCTCAATGACCTAATGAATGTGTGAGATAAAGCCATTTTAGAAATTATATTTTGAAGCCCGACAGATAACAAATGTAATTAATGACACACGATAGAGATCCCACTTGTAAGAGATTCAAAAATAGGGTTAGGTTGAGCTAATCTTTGGTAAGGTCAAAGTAGTGATTTTTGCCTCAAAGGAGGAAAATAAATAACTCATCTCAGTGTCTACTTAAACTGTGTCACAATACATTTTGCTTTCACATGACAATCCAAATGATGTAAAATTTTGGAAACAATAAATTGCCATCGTTAGTTTACATGTCATGTGGGATCTATGTATCCTACATTTTCATAGTAGCTTGGCCTCGTGTAAGTGGCTAATACATTTCTCACAGATGTTTCCAGGAAAAAATAACATGGAGACAGTGATAGGTAAAGAACAATTCTCTACTGATATAGTTTTTTCAAAAATAAACAACAACATGGCCATTTTATATTTTGTGGAAGAAATGACAAATGCTCCCGTCCATTTAGATACATGCATGGGTATATGAATGAACTAGCCATATCTTATTCTAGATGGTATGAGCTACAATCGTAATTCAAAATGCCCTGATAACAAGTCCAAAATAAGAATCATGTACCATGGAGATTTTTCTGGATGTTTATAGTAGATACCTTCCACCTTCTATATGTTGTAATAAAAGCATCTATTTGTTCATGTGACGTTGCCCTGCCAATATTTCCTTCTAAAAGTTCAAGCAGCTAAGATCAGTTGGATCAAACTTAACATGAGCATGGAGTCCTAGACATCATGATGAAACCTGCAATATAAATGCATGAAGTGCGAGCAAAATATGCCCCGAAATTATGAAATTTTACACTTTAACCAAGACACCAAGGAAAGATCACGGTAGCACTATTCAGGAACAGATGGTCGTCTTTTCTTCTTGGATGGTGCGTGTTAGAATTAGATATCATCAGAAATTAGGTGGGACTATAGAACAGAAAGCAGATGGTATAGAGTTCACTCAAATCATAGAATTAAATTTACTTGTAACAAATTTCGAAAACTAAAATAAGATGTATTCACTATTCAGTAACAAAGGGAGTATAAGATGTACCAAACTTTAATTGGGGTGGGGGACTAGAATGAGATGTATCCATGGTAAATAGTCAATGGTACTCAATCTGGTAAGTTGGGTGATGAGTTGTGTTTTTTTATCAGCGCATCAGTTGCCTAGCTAAATGACCTGATGAATCTGTGAGATAAAGCTATTTTAGGGATCATATTGTTATACTTGGTAAATAATATATTCAATGAATTATACATGACAGAGATCCCACTTGACATAGATTCGATAGGGTTAGTTTGAGCTAATCTTCGGTCACATCAAATAGTGATTTTTGCCTCAAAGGAGGGAACAAATAACTCTTCCCACTCTCTTATTGAATGGTGTCATAGTACTTTTTCTTTCACATGACACATCCACACAATGTCATTCTTTTAGTTATTTGCCAGAATTAGTTTCCATATCATGTGGAATAAGTGTACCCTACATTTTCAAAAGAGCATGGCCTTGTGTGAGTGGCTCAAACATTTTCATAGACGATGCCAAGAAAAAGAACATGGAGACAATTCCATGTAAAGAACAGTTAACTATAGATATACTTCTATGTCACGTAAAGAACAACATGGTCATTTTATATTTTCCGCAGAATGCCTAGTGCTCCAGTCCATTTTGATACCTACAATGGTATATGGATGAACTAGCCCAGACTTATTCTACATAGTATGAGCTAGCTATTTAATTTAGAAGACCCTGATAACAAGTCCAAAATAAGAATCATGTACCCGGGAGATTTTTTGGATGTGTATAGCAGATTCCTTCCACCTTCTCTATGATTCAAATAAAGCCATGTATTAGTTAATGGGACACTGCCCTGCCAATCTTTCCTACTAAAGGTCCAAGCAGTACATGATCAGTTGGATTAAACTTAACACTAGCAGGGAGTCCTGGCCATGGTGATGAAACCTGTAATATAAAGCATGAAGTGCAACCAAAACATGCCCATAAATCATGATATTTTACAGCTTTAACCAAGACATAACAAAAAGCGCATGATGCGACTATTCAGGAAAAAATGGTCGTGTACTCTTATTGGATGGTGTGTGTTAGTATTAAATGGCATCGTACATCGAAAGGGGGAGAGTTATACTATGGGGGGAAAGGTAGTGCAGTGTACACTTGGATCGTAGAGTGACATGTATTTGTAACAATTTTGGGAAGCTAGAACAAGATGTATTCAGACACAGAGAGAGTACTAGAAATACTATCTCTTAATTGGGGGTGGACTAGAATGGTGTTTATTCATTTTAAATAGTTAATGGTACTTACAACATTGTTATCAATGTGGAAATTCCAGTTTGGGAATTCAATCTGGCAAGGCGAATGATCAGTTGTCTTGCTCAATGACCTGATGAATCTGTGAGATAAAGCTATTTTGAGAATCATATGTCAAACCCTTTTTTATTCCACTTATCTCAACAAAAAGCTATCTCCTTTTTTATTCACAAACCTACATGCTCGTACCATAAAAACTGCATTGTCAATAAATGACCATGTTGAGAACTAGCCAGACAAATGCAAAATTTTTCAACTAAGAATTCATCTATCAATCACACGAATAATTTAGTAAATAACAACAGTGTATGTCGCAGCCAACAAAATATAGGGTTCCTCCGCCTTTTGTCATCCTTGCTCTACCAGTAGATTGTTGGCCTTCTCCTCCTCTATTAGCTCTATTGGTGGGGTGTCTGGGGAGGCTCCAACCTATTGGTGGGATTTCTGGCTACCCGTCTGATTATGTTCTTTGGTGATCCAGAAATGGAGAATAAAGGATTCTCGCGTTTCCCCCCCCCCCCCCCGGAGGTGACCCTGAGTTATCAAATCCATGAGAGGACAGTGCCATTTAAGCCAAGGTCTCAAACAAGCTTTTGCTAGAGGATTAATTCCAGCTTTTGGCCAGATTGTAAATAAAGCTGACACTAAAAACACTTATAATAAAAATAGGCACGGGTATGAGGACTTATGCTTAAAACCATATATTTGTGTCGGGACCAGAAATTATATTAGTTTGTGCTCTGGAAGTCATCCATCAAGATGTTCTTTTTATGTATGAAAGTGGGGGATGTGTCCAAATTATATCTTGACCAGCATGCCTGCATCATGAGTCAGTTGTCCAACTGAAGTCCCTACCCGTTGCAAGGGATTGCCTTGATAATTAAGATTGAAATAATCAAACGAAAGAATTGGGCATTTAATGACAGCACCTTTTGAATCCCGAAGGATAGGATCTATGTTATTGTACTAAACCTTTCTGTCACTGGTGTTCAGAATAACACTTCACGGTCTCCCTACCCTTAACCTCTCCATGGCTCGGTCTCCATGATCTTGCGTAACTGTAGGGATGAAGAATACGAGCAAGACAAGAGACACCTAGGGAACAATTTTATGTTACACATACGAGACTGAAAGATCATGGATGTCGCCTACAGGGGGTGAATAGGCGCTTTAAAAAATTTACGGTTTAGGCTTGAACAAATGCGGAATTAAACCAACATTTAATTTGTCAAGCACAAAACCTAAATTGACTAGGTTGTGCACCAACAACTTATGCTAAGCAAGGTAAATTACTAAGTGATAGAAAGATATATATCATGTCATACTGTGGCTATCACAAAGTGAAGTTCATAAGTAAAGGGCTCGAATAAGAAATAACCGAGGCACATGAAGACGACTAGGGATGAAATTGGAGTGGAAACTTTTCGTTTTTCCAGCGAAAAAATGAAAACGGAGAGGAAATATGAAAATAGAAATAGAAATTTGCAAAACGGAAGTGGAAGTGGAATTTTTTTATGCGGAAACGGAAACAAAACGGAACAGTGTTTTCCAGTGGAACAGGCGTGGAAACGGAACTTTTTCTGTTTTCGTGAATATGGAATTTCTATTTTTACTATAGACCTATGGCTACTTTGTAGTCCAACCACCAAACAACACACAAATATACAATGAGTAGAATGGATCATTTGAGCCACCCTTCTACTACCACACATATACTTAGCTTGACCCTATACGCAATTGTCCAGTACTAGTACAATACGACGCTAAATTGCTAACATAATGATATTATTTTCTAGCCATGTTAACAATTCATTAAATGTGCTTGTGTTTTGTGTGTAGATTCAAGGGTTTTTTTGTTCCGGTCAACGCCCACTTCTGTTTCTGTGTCCTCTTCGTATTCGCTTTGTGTCCGTTTTCGGTAGTACCTGTTTTCATAGTCATTTCTGGGGTTTCTGTATTCGTTTCCGCTTCTATAGAAATATATGAAAACAAATATGCCAACACTCAGTTCCGTCTGTTTCTGCTCCGTTTTCATCCCTAGAGACGATGATGTATCCTGAAGTTCACACACTTGCGGATGCTAATCTCCGTTTGGAGCAGTCTGGAGGCACAATGCTCCCCAAGAATCCACTAGGGCCATTGTAATATCCTCACACCCTTGCACAATGCATGATGTCGTCATTCCACTAAGGGACCCTTGAGGGCGGTTACCGAAACCATACAAATGGCAACCCTTGTGGGCGGTCATCAAACCCGTACACTTTGGCAACCCTTGGGGGAAGTCACTGGAACACGTATAAATTCCTCAGGGCAATCTCCAAAACCAAATTGGAGACCCCGACGCTTGGCTGGAACTTTAGACCATGATGATTGGGCTCCAAAGCACCACCAACCATCTAGGGCGCCCAAGCACCCAAGAGTAATAAGCTTCTCAACTTTTCACTTACACGTATCACAATGGAGAACTCAAACCGATGAAACTAATGCAATGGCAAGGGCACACGGAGTGCCTAGGTCGCTCACTCCAAAATTCCACCAAATAAAGGAAAGCTATGGAGGAATATGATAGGAAGAAGGAGAACACCAAGAACTCCAAGATATAAATACAAGGGGTTCCTCTCACATAGAGGAGAAAGTGATTGGTGGAAATGTGGATCTAGATCTCCTCTCTCTTTTCCCTCAAGAACTAGCAAGAATCATTGGAGGGATTGAGAGTTAGCAATCTTGAAGAAGGTCAACAATGGGGAACAACACAATCTTGAAGGATAAGAACCATTGGGGAAGAAGACCCCCTTTTATACGAAGGAAAAAAATCCAACCGTCATGCCTCAGCTCGCACACAAGCGGTGGTACCGCTTAGGTGA
Organism: Triticum urartu; assembly: GCF_003073215.2. Lineage (NCBI taxonomy): Eukaryota > Viridiplantae > Streptophyta > Magnoliopsida > Poales > Poaceae > Triticum > Triticum urartu. The sequence continues at coordinate 577,294,699 of NC_053025.1, read as the reverse complement.
GCAGTACTACCGCTTATTTTTGGGCTTCTGGACTCGTATTCGCTTCGACAGCAGTAGGGTGGCAGTTGGGCACAGTAGTACCATTCTAGACGGTAGTACCGCACCTACCCAGTGGTAGTAGTGCTTTGCGGCACTTCCGCTATCGACTACCGTCACACTACCGCTTATCTTTTTTCTTCTGTAGTCCCAGGATGGTAGTACTACCGCTACCCAAGGCCATACTACTGCTAGTGAGCTACAAAATAGCCCAAGCAAATAGAAGGATGCAAGAAAACCAGAACTGCCATCACTTCTGCATATGAGCTCCGAATTGAGCAAACTCAAGCTTGTTGGATAGATGACGACAAATATTATCCAAGGGGGAGTATGCCTAAAGTATAGAGGAGAGAAACCTCTATGAATGAAGAACCGGCAAAAACCTAACGTCGAAAACATCATAGAAGATGCATATATCAACTCCGTTTTTGATAAACCCAAGCTTGTCAATGATACGTCTCCAACGTATCTATAATTTTTTATTATTCCATGCTGTTATATTATCTCTTGGATGTTTTACACTCATTTTATAGCAACTTTATATCATCTTTTGGGAGTAATCTATTGACATAGTGCCCATTGATAGTTACTGTTTTTTGCTTGTTTTTTACTTCACATAAAATCAATACCAAATGGAGTGCAAACGCAGGGAAACTTTTTGGAGAATTTTTCTGGACCAGAAGACACCTGATGGGTCAAAGAAGTACTAGAGGGGGGCACCGAGGGGAGCACAACCAACCAGGGCATGCCAGGAGGCCCAGGGGTGCCCAGGTAGGTCGTGCCCACCTCGCTGGCCTCTCGCACCACCTCTTCGCCCTATAAATCTCCAAATATTCCAGAAACCCTAGGGGAGTCAACAAAACACAATTCCAGCCGCCGCAAGTTCCAGAACCATGGGATCCAATCTAAACACCATCACGGAGGGGTTCATCATCCTCATTGGTGCCTCTCCGATGATGCGTGAGTAGTTCATCATAGACCTATGGGTCTGTAGGCAGTAGCTAGATGGATTCCTCTCTCTCTTTTGATTCTCAATATAATGGTCTCTTGGAGATCTATTTGATGTACCTCTTTTTTTGTGGAGTGTTTGTTGGGATCTGATGAACTTTGAGTTTATGATAAGATCTATTTTATCCATGAAAGTTATTTGAGTTTTCATCTCTTATATGCATGATTATTTATAGCATCGTATTTCTTCTTCAAATATTTGGTTTAGTTAGGCCAACTAGATCGATTTTTCTTGCCATGGGAAGACGTGCTTTGTGATGGATTCCATCTTGCGGTGTTCTTTCCCGGTGATAGAAGGGGCGGCAAGACACGCATGTATCGTTGCTATTAAGGATAACAAGATGGGGGCTATTCCTACATGAATAGATCTCGTCTACATCATGTCATCATTCTTATTGCATTACTCTATTTCTCCTTGAACTTAATACACTAGATGCATGCTCGTTGTGGTCGATGTTTGGAGTAATAGTAGTAGATGCAGGCAGGAGTCGGTCTACTAATCTTGGACGTGATGCCTATAACTATTCGATTTTCTATCAATTCCCCAACAGTAATTTCTTTACCCACCATGTGCTATTTCTCGAGAGAAGCCACTAGTGAAATCTACGTCGCGGGTGTATTCTTTATCGTATTTGCTTTCTGATCTATTATTTGCCTTTGAGATCCATTTTTATTTGCTTTTGTTACCAGATCTATTATTCCAAAAACTCAAAAATACTTTGCTACACTTTTTATTTGCACCTTTTATTTCTCCTTTTATCAAGATCTATTTATCCAATCTACCACAATTTTTATCCCGTTAACTTGACAATTCCCGGCGTCGTTACCCGAAAAAGTTTTTACAACCCCTTATACGCATCGGGTTGCAAGTATTTGTTCTTTGTGTGCAGGTACCGTTTACATAGTGTTGTCTGGTTCTCCTACTGGATTGATACCTTGGTTTCATAACTGAGGGAAATACCTACCATAGTTGTGCTGCATCAGCCCTTCCTCTTTGGGGAAATACCGAGGTAGCTTCAAGCGGCATCAAAAGGAATTTTCAGCGTCGTTGCGAGGGAGACATCATCAACATCTATCAGGTTCCAAATCACAAATCTCATCTCCTTGCAATTTACATTATTTTCCATTTCCCTCTCATTTTCATTTCCCCATTTCACAAAAAATTATCGTTTTATTTGCCCTCTTTTTCGTTCACCATTTTCTCGCTAGATCTGTTTTTGTTTGCAAATCATTGATTGCTTTGTCATTACGTCTAGTCCTTCCTCTGTTACGTGTACCCCCGAGAATTAGGTTCTTAATTTTAAACAAAGGGGAAGGGAGAATATAAAAGATGCTTGGTATAAGATTTGCAATGCTCATAATAGATCTGTTCGTAAGCAATCTATTGTTATTCTTCTTCATAGTTTTTATGTTGGCATCACTACTTGGTATAGATTCGTCCTTGACACAATTATCGGTGGGAATTTCTTGATGTGTCCATCTTTGGATGCTTTTAATGCCATGGGAGAACTAGTAGGTGCACCACCTATCGTTACTAATGAAACAGTCTTAACTCTTGAGCATGTTATGCAAAGATTAGATGCTACTAAAAATAAGATGATCACTGTTGGGGATATGATTAGTGGAGGTAAACCGGCAAGGAATGGCTGGGTTAACTCCATGAAGATAGAAGCCCATGAAGAGGTGAAGATGGTGGCGCTTTACGAAGGCCCAAGGCCCAAAGGCGGGTTAAACCCTGTAGATGTAAACCGACTTTGTCATGTAACTTGTATTGTAAGTTAGAGGAATAGAGACCGAGCCGGACACATCTATGATCCGGCCTCGGGAGTTTGTAAACCGGCGGGCATCAACCTATGTATATAAAGGGACGACCCGACTGTGGTTTGAGGAGAACAGACAACAACTCGAGAGCCAGGCAAAGCGGATTCGCTCCCTGGTCATCGAAACCCTAGCAATACCAATCACAACTAGACGTAGGCTTTTACCTTCATCGAAGGGGCCGAACTAGTATAAAACTCCTCGTGTCCCCTTGTCCGGTTTAACCCCTTTAAGGTAACCCGTAGTGATGGCTGCACGACTAAGTCCTTTCACAAGGACATCTGCCGTGACAAACCCACGACAGTTGGCGCCCACCATGGGGCCATTGCATGATGGTTTCGAGTTCTTGAAGGGCAGCTTTGATGGACTCAAGGGATACGCTGTGGGACGGATGACGAAGACCCGTATTGGCAAGCTCTACATTGATGACGCGGGATGGGGTCCCAAGGCCGGTTCAATCGAATACAGATACCGGGTCCCCTTTGGTGGGATTGATGTCTTCATCGGTAAGATTGGCGAACCGGGCCCTGAGCCGGACACCTGCACCGACATCATCGAGACGGCTCAGCGTGAAAGCCTTTCCCCGGTTCAGCTCGCAGCAAGGCATGTTTTCGTAGGTGTCATCCATGGAGCGGAATATGAGGGTGGACTGGCATCTGATGGAGAAACCATTGTCTGCTCTGACGATGAGTCTTCAACTGGAGAGACCGAATCGCTATATCAGTTGCAGGACGGCCGGATTAGCGGAGGTTCCGATGGCAACAGTATTCCGGACCCCCTCGATCTGTGAAACTAGGTCGCTATCTTCATGGCCGGTACACAATCGGCACCCCACTCATCAACCGCCGCGGCAATGCTCTCTGGTTCAGCAACAGCAATGCCGGCGGGAGCAGGGGGCTCTACGCCACCTCCGTCTCAAGTTCTGTCTGATTTGTTCGACACTTTGGCAAGATTGATGGCCGCGGAAGTGGACTTAGCAGCCCGGGACCAGCACAATGCGGAGATCGCAAAGGTGAAAGATCAGATAACTCGGGCTAAAGCAGACCTGGCAGCAGAGAATGCTAGGATGGCTACAGAACATGCCGAGTTGGAAGCTCAGGCCTACCGGCTTAGGCTAGATCAGAATGCCTCAGAGGAAGTCATGAGAAGAAGATATCGGTCGCATCTCCCGTCGGGTTATGAGCCAAGAAATCTCTTCAACACGCCAGGAGCAAGAACTAGTAACCAGCCAGTGTTAAACCGGACAGAGGCGCCGGGAACAGGAGTGCGGATTCAGCTGCGAACGATGGACCCGCCTCGTCAAGGCAACATTGTGCCGCAGTATGTTCCGACGCCCTCGGGGCATTATTCCAACCCGTTGGACAACATTGTGGCCACCGCTTCACGATTGGCAGCCCTCCCAACCAACGGCGAGTCACCGGTTGCGATTGAGGCAGGACGGGCCAGAGAGCTCCTTCAAACAGCTTTAAACCAGCAGCAGGCTTATTCGCATAGTCATGAGAGGATTCATTCCACCCCCCGCCCGAGCCGGAGCTACAGCAGGCACGTTGAGGATGAACCGGCCGTGTCAAGCAGTGCACGTCTGTCGGTGTTCTGGAAATGGGGGTCCCCAGACTTGCCTGCCTGCGGCCTGCGGCGTGGCTCGAGGAGGGGCCCAGCACGGCCCATCTTCATCAACACAGACCCAAGACCCTCGCGAGGGGTCAAGCCTCGCGGGGCGGACGACACAGAGTTTCCTCAGGCACGGCCTCATCAGGTTGGCTCGCGAGGAGGCGGAGAGATCAACGCGGGGTACCTCACGAGGTGCCCGTGACGCAAGCCATGACGACCAAGGGTGCCAGGTGGGCGCCAGCCCGCGCAGTGTCCTCCTTTCCTCTTTGGTGCAAAGGGAGCAAGCGCAGGCGAGAGCATCAAGCAAAGGCACCCGTTTCGGTGCAACGAGATCAAGACCGGCCCAACGGCAGGAAGAAAGTCATTGTGGAGCCCAAGCCAGCGTCACCGCCAAAGCCTTTGGCAGGCGAGGACCAACTTTAGTCAGGATAAGTGTACCAGATGTTCCCCTTCAAAATGCCCAATTGTTGGCGCCCTTCCTGCTCAATATTTGGGAAGAGGCCCAAGGACTTTGCCTATAAATAGGACTAGCCACCCACAGGGTAGAGGGGATCGGATCGAAATCGGAGAGAGAATCGAGAAGAGAGAGAGAGAGAGAAGGGTGATTGAACTCCTCCCAGAAGTCCATCGCCCCAGCTAAGAACAGACCCTCGCGAGGCTATTCTTCCTTGTATTGCTCATCATCATCAGCCCAAGAGGCAATCCACCACACTACACACTGGAGTAGGGTATTACACCACAACGGTGGCCCGAACCAGTATAAACTCCGTGTTTCTTGTGCTGTTCTTTCCATAGCTTAGATCTTAGCACGGTGGTGAGGCACAGGTAGGTAGAAGGTGAAATCTCCGCGCGCACCCCAGTGTTCGAACCTCAAGGGTCTGCCGGAACCTGAAATGCGACATTTGGCGCGCCAGGTAGGGGTGCACCGGAGTTTTCCCTTCCGCCACCGCCACGACCTGCCTCGCGATGAGTAGCGTGTTGCCCGCTCCGGCCGCGGGCGCCAGCACGGGGGCCAGGGGGCTCCGAACCCTGGCCCAGCCCTGCAACGGGTCACGGTGGCCGGACAAGTTCACGCCAACGACGCCGCCGCGCTACGGTGGCGCGACTGATCCGCTGGTCTTCTTGCTAGCGTACAAGGAGGCCATCCTCGAAGCTGGAGGTGACGATAGGGTCATGGCCAACTGGCTCCCCATGGCCCTCACCGGCACTCCGCGCGCATGGCTGCTCCACCTGCCGGTAGCCTCCGTGGCCTATTGGGAGGAGCTCCGCAGCCTCTTCCCCACCCACCATGCTACACCAACACCCCCGGTCGTCGCGGCCCTCCTGGGCAGCTCGCAGGCGCCGCCTACAAGTCACCACGTCAAGCCGTTCATCCGCCGGGTCAGCGCCGCTTCCACGTGGCAGGGGGCTCTCCCGGACCGGGCGGCGCCCAAGGCCGGCCTGACCTTCAGCTTGGAAGACCACCCCTCCAACTCGGCTTGCTCGGGTGCGCTCCCCATGCTGTGCACCCCCACCATCTGCCAGGTGGCCGTCACCAGAACTCTCATCGATGGTGGTGCAGGCCTCAGCGTGCTCTCGGTTGAGGCCTTCAACCTCCTCTGCATACCCCTGGAACGGCTGCAACCCAGCCGGCCCTTCTCAGGCGTTGGGGGCGGATCATCCAGCTCCTTGGGACAGATCCGGCTCCCAGTAACCTTCGGCACCTACAACAACTTCCGCACAGAGCTGGTCGACTTCGACATCGCCCCCATCGGCCTCCCCTACAACGCCATCCTCGGCTACCCAGCACTGGCCCAGTTCATGGCCGCGACGCACCCGGCGTACAACCTCATGAAGATGCCCGGGAGCAGCGGTGTCCTCACCGTGCACGGGGACACCGGAGACGCGCTGCAAGTGCTCAAGCTCGCCTTCAAGATGGCGGCATCAGCACGGCCCGCTGACTCGGAGACCCCCGAGCCCAAGGGGGCTGCACCCGCCAAGAAGAAATAGTTGTTCACCCAAGACAAGGCAGAAACCAAGCAGATACCCGTCGATGAGGACGGGTCCACCAACGCCACTTTCACCATAGGCGCCAACCTCGAGCCTGAGCAGGAGGAGGCCCTGGTCAGGTTCCTGCACGCAAACAAGAAGGTATTCGCTTGGGAGCCTGACCAGTTGGCGGGGATCCCTAGGAGCGTAATCGAGCATCACCTCAACGTGTGCCCCAACGAGCGCCCTGTGAAGCAGAAGGCAAGGCGGCAGTCCACAGAAAAGCAGGCCTTCATCGTCGAAGAGACCCGCAAACTAGAAGCCGCTGGGGTCATTCGCGAGGTCCGATACCCGGATTGGTTGGCCAACCCTGTCGTTGTGCCAAAGAAGGGAGGGAAGGAGCGCATGCGTGTCGACTTCACCAACCTCAACAAGGCATGCCCGCAAGATCCGTTCCCGCTCCCCTGCATCGACCAGATCGTCGATTCCACCGCAGAATGCGACCTGGTATGCTTCTTGGATGCCTTCTTTGGGTATCACCAGATCAAGATGGCGGTAGAAGACGTCGAAAAGACAGCCTTCCTAACCCCGTGTGGGGTGTACTGCTACACATGCATGCCATTCGGGCTGCGTAACGCAGGGGCGACCTTTCAGCGGCTGACGCACATCACCTTGGGCCCGCAGCTCGGGAAGAATGTTGAGGCTTACATCGATGACATTGTCGTGAAGTCTCGGGAGGCCAGGACCCTGATACAAGACCTGGAGGAAACCTTCGCGAGCCTCAACGTAGTGAACCTGCGGCTCAACCCAGAGAAGTGTGTATTCAGAGTCCCCTAGGGCAAGCTCTTGGGTTTCCTCGTGTCCCACCGAGGCATCGAGGCTAACCCAAAAAAGGTCAAGGCGGTCGAGGATATGAGCCCGCCAAAGACCCTCAGAGAAATGCAGAAGCTCACTGTACGCGTGACCGCGCTAGGGCACTTCATCTCCAAGTTGGGGGAGCGAGCGCTGCCCTTCTTCCAGCTAATGAAGAAAAAGGGGCCCTTTGAATGGACTGAAGAGGCCGACAAGGCGTTCCAGGATCTCAAGAGATACCTGACCAGCCCTCCGGTCAAGGTGGCTCCGCGCCCTCAAGAGCCCCTGGTGCTTTACCTCGCTGCCACTCCCTACTCCGCCAGCGCAGCCCTGGTGGCGGTTAGGGAGGAGCGTCGAATCAAAACCACACCAGCAGCCCGGGACAAGGCAAAACAGGAACCAGGAAGGCCCACAGAAACCGCCACCGCGGCTAAGGAGGATCAGCCGCCGTAGAGGAGTGCACCGGAGGCGGAAGAGGCCCCTCTCCCAGATGGCCAGCCTCAGGAGGCCTCATCACCTCAGGAGGCGCCATGGTCTTCGGAGGGCGCCACCAGCACTAACGCACCCAACCTCATTGAGCACCCAGTGTACTTCATCAGCACGGTGTTGCGGGATGCGAGGGCACGGTACCCCATGCCTCAGAAGCTCCTCCTCGCGCTACTGGTGGCCTCGCGCAAGCTGCGGCACTATTTTCAGGGTCACCCCATCAAGGTCGTCTCGTCATACCCCCTGGAGAGAGTGCTCAAGAGCCCTAACTCAGCTGGAAGGGTCGCTGAGTGGAACATAGAACTACAAGCATTTCAGCTCGAATTCAGCACGACCAGAGTCATCAAGGGAGCAGCATTAGCGGATTTTGTGGCAGAATGGACGGAGGCACCAGGCCTCAAGGCCGACGAGGATCGGTCCCTCTCCCCGGGAAGCGAGGCGCCAGAAGGCTGGGTCATGTACTTCGATGGGGCTTTCTCCAGGCATGGCGCTGGGGCTGGGGCGGTGCTTATATCGCCCACTCAGGACAAGCTCTACTACGCTGTACAGCTCTGTTTCCAGCAAGGTGAAAAGGTCTCCAACAACATAGTGGAGTATGAAGGTTTAATAGCGGGCTTGAAGGCCGCAGCTGCCCTGGGGGTGAAACGCCTCACCATCAAGGGCGATTCGCAGCTCCTTGTCAATTTCTCCAACAAGGTGTACGAGCCGAAAGATGAGCACATGGAAGCCTACCTTGCGTAGGTCCGCAGGATGGAGAAGCAGTTCTGGGGGTTAGAGTTGCAGCATGTGCCCCGTGGCACCAATCAGGAGGCCGACGACATCGCCAAACAGGCGTCCAGGCGGTTACCCCAGGAGCCTGGTGTCTTCGAGGAGAGGCTCTTCAAGCCCTTAGCCCTGCCGTCATTGTCAAACACGGCTCAGCCTCGGGAGGAGCTCCCCCAGCCACATGCCTCAGGAGCCCCGGTCTGTGGCCCGGCCTCAGGAGCACGCCTGCTCTTGATGATGGAACCTCAGGAGGGGTGCTGGATCACGGAGCTCCGGAGTTACTTAACACAAGGGACCCTGCAGGAGAAGGAGGAGGAAGCGGAGCGTGTGGCACGGCCGGCCACGGCATACTGCATCAAGGATGGAGAGCTCTACCGGAAGCGACCAAACGATGTATCCCTGCGCTGCATCTCCAGGGAGCAAGGAAAGGAACTGCTGGAAGATATACATGACGGAGACTGTGGACATCATTCATCATCACGGACCCTCGTCGGCAAGGCGTTCCGCAGTGGGTTTTATTGGCCCACCGCACTCAATGACGCCGTCGAACTGGTGGAAGCTTGTGAGGCCTGCCAGTTCCACGCCAAGCAGATCCATCAGCCGGAAGGAGGCCTACAGACTATACCCCTTTCATGTCCATTCGCAGTCTGGGGGCTGGACATCCTAAGCCCGTTTACTCGTGTGCCAGGGGGCGACTGCTACCTCTACGTTGCCATGGACAAGTTTACCAAGTGGGCTGAAGTAGAGGCCGTCCGCACCATCCCCGCGGGTTCCGCGGTCAAGTTCATCAGGGGCATCGTGAGCCGGTTCGGGGTGCCGAACCGCATCATCACAGACAACGGTTCGTAGTTCACCAGTAACCTCTTCAAAACATACTGTGCTAACCTTGGAACACAGATATGCTACGCTTCGGTGGTGCACCCCCGAAGCAACGGCCAGGCCGAGCGAGCCAATGCAGAGGTCCTGAGGGGCCTCAAGACCAGGACGTTCAAGAAGAAGCTGGAGGCCTGCGGCAGAGGTTGGTACGACGAGCTTTAGTCCGTGTTGTGGTCCATCCGGACAACCGCGACCAAGCCGACTGGAGAGACCCCGTTCTTCCTGGTCTACGGAGCCGAAGCGGTCCTCCCTCATGAGGTCAGATGTCGCTCCGCGCGGGTCCTGGCGTTCGACGAGGCGCAGCACGACACCATGCGGGGGATGGACCTCGTGCTGGGGGAGGAACGTCGCCGTGAAGCCGCGCTGCAAGCGGCGAGGTACCAACAAGCGCTGCGACGATATCACTGCCGCAACATCCGCCCTAGAACTCTCGAGGTAGGAGACCTCGTGCTCAGGCGGGTTATCTCCAGGGAGGGACTGCACAAGCTCTCTCCAATGTGGGAGGGCCCGTTCAAGGTTGTTCATGTTTCTAGGCCCGGCTCCGCGCGCTTGGAGACTTAGGAGGGGGTGCCGGTCCAGAACGCATGGAACATCCAGCACCTCCGGAGGTTCTACCCATAAAAAGGCCCAGAGGCTGTGAAGAAGGCGAATGCCTGTGAAGCTGTCGCGTTTTGGAAAAGGCCCAGAGCTTGTGAAGAAGGCGAATGCCTGTGAAGCTGTCGCGTTTTAGAAAAGGCCCAGAGCCTGTGAAGAAGGCGAATGCCTGTGAAGCTGTCGCATTTTGGAAAAGGCCCGGAGCCTGTGAAGAGGGCAAATGCCCGTGAAGCCTGCTTCCCCCAAGAAAGGCCTGGAGCCTGTGAAGAAGGCCAACGCCTGTGAAGCTCGCCGCCCGTGACACTCTCACGTAATAATGAGTTGGGGATGTACACGCCCCGGAGTCTCAGGAGCGCCGGCCTCAGGCCCTGGGGCTCCCTCCCACGCCTAGTGGCAGCACTTAGCTCCGCGCTGGTGAGAAGACGTCAAAGACTAGATTAGGTGCCCGACGCGGCTTTTTCATTTGCTTTGCGCAGTTGGCTTGTTCATTCTCATTCGAAGTTTTATTGAAGCTGTTGCCATCTTTGGCTTGTGGTTCTTTGACTTTTCACTCTCCTGCCTTGATTTCTCTTATGCAAGGCCTCACGAGGGGGGCAGCTGAGCGCCCTCGCGAGTGTTCCTGTCCTAGTCATTCAAAGGTTTCGCGACCTAGGTCCATTACAGGAGCACCCCTCCAGTCCGTGCCCCACGGGCACCGCGACACAAACACAGGGCCTAGGTCGGTCGCCCCCCACGGCTGGGGCCGGGAACTATCCACGCGCGGGCACGTAGCCAGAAGGCACGATAACGGAAGCAAAGCGATGATTAACAGCAATAACCCAAACATGCCCCCGCGGGGCTCCACGCTACTGTCTTTTTACGCAGGAAAAAGGAAAAGAAAGAGAAAATCAGGCGTAGCTCGCCACACACCGGCCTGCAGGGAAGACTCGAGCTGCCTCCGGGGCTTAGGCAGACTCCCTCTCGCGCTTCACCAAGGCGCGACCGCGGGCAGACACGCTACCACCTCCCAAGCAGGTACGACGGCATGGAGGCTGACCGCGGCCACCGCTAGAAGAGTCGCCGCCTGGAGAAGAACCGGTGAAGCTTGGGGAACCCTGAGCGCCGCCAATCACGCGAGCGCTGTCCTCTCCATCATCGCCGGGGCTGGGTTCCCGGCCGCGGTCGTCGTCCTCAGGGTAGCACCCTGCGCGGCGACCATCTTCCCCAAACACCCTCACGTAGAGGGTGGCATCGCCGTCAAACTTGAAGTGCAGGGTGCACCGACGGCTCAGGCCATGCGCGCGGGCAAACGTCTGCCATCCGCGGGTCAAGGCCAGGCTCCCGGCTGTGGAGACCTCCAGTGAAGCCCATGAGGCCTGGCTGCAGCAACCGTCTGCCTGAAGCCAGAGGCCGCCCGGGGCGCCGGCCGGGAGCTCGCCGAGGAGGAAGCGAGGAAGTTGAAGCCGAGTGCTAGTCGGCTCCGCCGACCACCCAACGAACTCCGGCATCACCTCTGCAGCATGAAAGCGCGGCCTAGGGGAACGCGCGACCGAAGCGCGCCCCCGGCCACAGCAGTCCGCCCGTCACCGTGCTGGAAATCATCTCCATGGCCGCGGGGAGCTGCCGTGGTGGCCACAGGATGTTTGCGAGGGCGCCCTCGGCCGCGCTTGGGCGGGGGAGAGGCAGGCTCAACCTGGCGAGCCTTCCCCTTCTCTGCGGCCGGGAACCTCCTTGACGGGGCCATGAAAAAGAAGGAGAAGCGAGGGGGATGAACTGGAAGGGCGCGCATCGATCCGGACTTACAGCCGGCGAGGGCCAACCGTCGGCCCCCACGATCGCAGGTAATCATGACCCGCTTTGCATGCAGGGACTTGTCCAATCCGCGCAGTTGCCGAGGCGCCGTGGGGAAGTGGAGACGCCCACGTCCAATCAACCGCCACGCGGCGCCCAAGGCCGCAGGCTGTTAGGGCCCGCGGCGCATCGCTCTTGCCCTTTCGCCTCCCTACAGGGCCAAGTCCGGGCGCGCCTTGGGCCCGGGGGCTACTGTCGGCATTCTGGGAACAGGGGTCCCCAGACTTGCCTGCCTGCGGCCTGCGGCGTGGATCGAGGAGGGGCCCAGCATGGCCCATCTTCATCAACACAGACCCAAGACCCTCGCGAGGGGTCAAGCCTCGCGGGGCGGACGACACGGAGCTTCCTCAGGCACGACCTCATCAGGCTGGCTCGCGAGGAGGCAGAGAGATCAAGGCGGGGTACCTCACGAGGTGCCCGTGACGCAAGCCATGACGACCAAGGGTGCCAGGTGGGCGCCAACCCGCGCAGTGTCCTCCTTTCCTCTTTGGTGCAAAGGGAGCAAGGGCAGGCGAGAGCATCAAGCAAAGGCACCCGTTTTGGTGCAACGAGACCAAGACCAGCCCAACGGCAGGAAGGAAGTCATTGTGGAGCCCAAGCTAGCATCACCGCCAGAGCCTTTGGCAGGCGAGGACCAACTTTAGTCAGGATAAGTGTACCAGATGTTCCCCTTCAAAATGGCCAATTGTTGGCGCCCTTCCCGCTCAATATTTGGGAAGAGGCCCAGGGCCTTTGCCTATAAATAGGACTAGCCACCCACAGGGTAGTGGGGATCGGATCAAAATCGGAGAGAGAATCGAGAAGAGAGAGAGAGAGAGAGAGAGAGAGAGAGAGAGAGAGAGAGAAGGGTGATTGAACTCCTCCCAGCAGTTCATCGCCCCAGCCAAGAACAGACCCTCGCGAGGCTGTTCTTCCTTGTATTGCTCATCATCATCAGCCCAAGAGGCAATCCACCACACCACACACTGGAGTAGGGTATTACACCACAATGGTGGCCCGAACTAGTATAAACTCCGTGTCTCTTGTGCTGTTCTTTCCATAGCTTAGATCTTAGCGTGGCGATGGGGCACAGGTAGGTAGAAGGCGAAATCTCCGTGCGCACCCCAGTGTTCGAACCTCAAGGGTCTGCCGGAACCCGAAATCTAACAACGTCGCCGTAATTCTCCGCGAGGGCACAACCCGACGGGTGGAGGTGCTAATGCGCAGGATGTGGTGGATCATGGTCATGCACATCGGGAGGCCGAGTTTGCAGCTCTTCATGGAGCTCGTCAACTTACTCCGGTTCACCCTACCGCTTCAGTGGAGCCAGGTGTGGTCTTCAGTTCCTTAGGGGTTCCGTGCCTCACCCCTACTTTATGTAATGTACGACTGCCCAAGGATTTCAAGGGACCTCGTAAAGTACCCAATTACACCGCCGATTTGCAACCAGAGGCATGGGTTGAAAGCTACAAGATGGCAATGGATATATTAGATGTGGACTAAGAGGTATGTGCTAAATACTTCACCATGATGTTGGAGGGGACAGCTCGTACTTGGTTAAAGAGCTTGCCAGCTAACTCTGTCGGATCATGGGCCGAATTAAAGCACCGGTTTATCCAGAATTTTAAGGATACTTGTAAGCAGCCTATGTCAATTGTGGACATGGCCGGTTGTGTTCAAGAGGATGGGGAGTCTACAATCCATTGGGTGAAGCGTGTCTCAGCTACTCTGCATTCGTCGGATCGCATCAATGCAGATACCGCGGTGTTAACGTTGGAGGGCAATTGCCAGTTTCGGCCGCTCAAACAGAAGTTAGGAAGGCTCAAATATCACTGCAATGATATGTCAACACTTATGGCCGCTTTGGTTAAATATGCCGATTCAGATAATACCAAAGACCCTGACTCAGAGGAGGACAAACCGGGGAAAGGAAAGAAAAACGGCAACACCAAGGGGCAGCAGCATAACCCAGCAGGTCATGGGAATAATGGTAAGCGCAAAGCCGAAAGTAGTTTGGACTTTGTGGATAACACCAATGCTTAGGATAATGGTCAGCGTCGTAAGGGCAAGCAGCCCCAGAGGGCCGGAGGTTCAGGCCCCAATCTAGAGCGTCTGTTAAATCAACCTTGTCCAAAGCATGGACCAAAGGAGAAGCCAGCGTCACATCTTTGGAAGGATTGTTATATCATGCGAGAATTCAAGAACTCCAATATGTTTCAGTACGACAATGGCCCGCCCGGCGGTTCTATAGGTGGTTTTCATGGGCCGGGTTATGGAGGTGGTAGCTCCGGTTCAGGATTTCAAGGCAATCAAGCCGGAAATAACAATCAGGGGAACTAGGGCAACCAGGGAGTTTATAACCATCAGGGGAATCAGCAGCAGCAGCAGGAGCAGTCAGGTTATCAGAGCAATCCGAAACAGTTAAATAGTGGGCAGTATCATGTCTTCATCACTAGCTTGTGCAAGCATGATCAGAAGCTTCACAAGAGGGCCATGATCTCTGTTGAACCGGTTGTGCCTCAGTATTTGCACTGGTCTGAGCAACCCATTTTATGGAGCAGAGAGGATCACCCACTCCGGGTTGACAATCCGGGTCATCTGGCCTTAGTGGTGGCACCTCAAGTTGGGGGGTACAAGTTCACCAAGGTGCTCATGGATGGGGGAAGCAGTATCAATATTCTCTACTATGATACCTTCCTCCGTATGGGGTTGACAGATAAGAATCTTAAACCACCGGACACCATTTTTCATGGTGTGGTGCCCGGTAAGTCTACATATCTAGTGGGCAAAATAGCTCTAGAGGTGGCCTTTGGAGATGATCACGATTCAAGGTCAGAAACATTGACTTTTGAGGTGGTGAAAATCAAGAGCCCGTATCACGCCCTGTTTGGGCGACCGGCTTATGCCAAGTTCATGGCACGGCCGTGTTATGTTTACCTACAGCTTAAGATGCCAGGTCACAAGGGGATCATCACAGTACATGGGAGCAGGAAGATTGCTTTGGAATGTGAGGAAGGTGATGCGGCTTATGCTGAGTCGGTTTGTGCCACCGAAGAGCTGAAGTTTTATAAGGAGAAAGTTGATCCGGCAGATATGACTTCTTTGAAAAAGCCAACTACAGAGCACGATCCAGCGTTGAAGTTTAAATCAGCCACAGACACTAAGATGGTTGATTTTGTTCCTGGCGATTCATCCAAGCAGTTCAGCATCAGCGCTAACCTGGATCCCAAATAGGAAATCGCACTCATCGAGTTCATCCGTGAGAACCAGGACATCTTTGCATGGAAGCCTTCTGAAATGCCAGGTGTACCGAGGGAACTCGCTGAGCACACACTTAATATTGATCCTAAGTTTAAACCGATCAGATAGTTTCTCTGCCGCTTCAACGAAGAAAGGCGCAAGGCTATTGGTGAAGAGGTAGCTCGGTTGTTGGCCATAGGGTTTATCGTGAAGGACTTTCACCCGGAGTGGTTGGCTAATCTGGTGCTGGTTCTCAAGAAAAACGGCACTTGGCGTATGTGTGTGGACTACACAGACTTGAACAAGGCTTGCCCAGCAGATCCCTTTGCCCTCCTTCGTATTGATCAGATTATTGATGCTACGGCAGGTTGTGACCGCTTGTGTTTTTTGGATGCTTATTCTGGTTATCATCAGATCAAAATGGCAGTTAAGGACCAGGAGAAGACAACTTTTATAACTCCCTTTTGAGCTTTCTGCTATGTCTCCATGCCCTTTGGGCTCAAGAGTGCCCAGGTGACTTATCAACGCTGTGTCCAGAATTGTCTTCATAAGCAGATTGGGCGCAATGTTCATGCGTATGTGGATGATATTGTGATAAAGTCTAGGAAAGAGGAAACAATGATAGATGACCTGAGAGAAACCTTTGACAACCTCCGGGTTTACAAGATGATGCTCAATCCGGACAAATGTGTCTTTGGTGTCCCGGTAGGAAAACTCTTGGGCTTTCTGGTATCAAACAGGGGCATTGAGGCTAATCCAAAAAAATTGCAGCAATCACGTCTTTGGCTAAACCGGCGTGTATCAATGACATTCAACGTTTAGCCGGCCGGATTGCGGCTTTGAGCCGGTTTATCAGTCGTCTCGGGGAGAAAGCTATCCCTTTATACTAGATGTTAAAGAAAACAGATGACTTTGTCTGGAGCGATGGGCTGATAAAGCGTTTGAGGATCTAAAGAGGTAGTTAGCTAAACCGCTTGTGCTTGCAGCTCCGATTGATAAAGATTCTTTACTGCTGTATGTGGCTGCTAATGCTAGGGCTGTTAGTGTGGCTATTGTTGTGGAGCGCAAGGAGGCTGTAAGGGAATATCCGGTTCAACGGCCGGTTTATTATATCAGTGAGGTGCTTATCGAATCAAAGCAGAGGTATCCACATTGGCAGAAGTTGGTGTATGGGGTGTTTATGGCAAGCCGGAAGCTCAAACATTATTTTCAGGGTCATCCTATCAGGGTGGTCAGTTCAGCCCCTCTGCGAGATATCATTCAAAACAGAGAAGCAACTAGCCGGATTGCTAAATGGGCTATTGAGCTTGGACCTCACGGCCTCAAGTATACACCTCACAGAACAATCAAATCTCAAGCACTGGTGGACTTCTTCAATGATCGGACGGAGTTGTAGGCACCAGAGGAAAAGCCAAATAACACGTATTGGACTATTCACTTTGATGGGTCCAGGCAATTGGAGGGCTCGGGGGCTGGAGTTATATTAACTTCCCCGCGAGGTGACAAGTTTTGTTATGTTCTCCGCTTAATGTTCCCTTGTACTAACAATGCATCTGAGTACGAGGCCCTACTCCACGGTCTTCGGATGGCTAAGGAGATGAACTTAAGCTGGGTTAAGTGCTTCGGTGACTCGGACCTGGTGGCTCAACAGGTATCGGGCACCTGGGATTCTAAGGACCCACTCATGGCTGCGTATCGACGAGAGGTGGACATAGTGGCTGGTTATTTCAAGGGTTATCAAGTTTACCATATAGACCGGCGAAAGAATGAAGCGGCGGACACTTTAAGCCGCCTTGGCTCTCAGCGTAAACCGGTCCCACCAAATGTCTTCCTTGACGTACTGCATAATCCGTCGGTCAGGATACCAACAGAGGAGGAGTTGCATGTTCCTGACCCGGAGGCTCAATTGGTGGAAGCTTTGCATGTTATACCGGATTGGACAATCCCGTACCTGGCGTACATGAACCGGGGCGAGTTACTGGAGGATGAAACCTCGTCCCGACAGATAATCCGGCGTTCCAAGTCAATGACCATAATCAATGGGGAATTACATCGATACAGCGTCACGGGGGCAATTCAGCATTGTGTATCTCCTCAAGAGGGTTGTGAAATTTTGGGGGAAATCCATGAAGGAGATTGTGGTCACCACGCCAGTTCAAAATCCTTGGTAGCTAAGGCTTTTCATCACAGTTTCTATTGGTTGACCGTTCATGCTGATGCTGAGGATTTAGTCAAAAGGTGTGACGGCTGTCAAAAATTTGCACGTCGCGCTCATGTTCCAGCTCAGGAGTTGAGAATGATTCCAATCACTTGGCCATTTGCAACTTGGGGGCTTGATATGGTTGGACCCTTTAAGATATCCAAGGACAAAAAGACTCACCTGTTAGTGGCAGTTAACAAGTTTACCAAATGGGTAGAAGCAGAGCCAGTCAGTAAGTGTGATGCGGCCACAGCGGTTCAGTTCATCAAAAAGGTGATATTCCGGTTTGGCTTTCCACACAGTATTATAACTGATAATGGTACTAATCTATCAAAGGGTGAGATGGAGGAAATTTGCCAACGTGAGCACATCCGGCTTGATGTAGCATCAGTGGCTCACCCCCAATCTAATGGTCAAGTGGAGAGGGCAAATCAAGAAATCTTGCGAGCTATTAGACCCCGGCTTATGGTTCCTTTAAAGCGAATACCGGGTTGTTGGGTGGAGGAGTTACCATCTGTGTTATGGAGCATCAACACCACACCTAACAAATCTACAGCTTATACACCTTTCTTCATGGTTTATGGAGCAGAGGCGGTTCTTCCTAGTGACACCCGTCATGACTCACCCCGTGTGGCAGCTTATGTTGAAGCTGATAATGAGAAGGCATGTCAGGACTCACTGGACCTGTTAGATGAGGAGCGTGATCTCACAGCAGCACATTCGGCGATTTATCAGCAAGATCTCCGACGTTATCACAGCCGCCGGGTTAAGACCAGAACTTTTCAAGAGGGCGATCTGGTGCTCTGGCTCATCCAGGATCATACTGATATGCACAAGTTATCCCCACCTTGGGAAGGACCTTTTGTGGTCAGCAAGAATCTGCACAATGGGTCATACTACCTCATTGATGTTCGAGAGCACAAAGACTCACGTAAATCAGAGGAGGAGACCAAGCGGCCGTGGAATATAGCCCTTCTTCGGCCTTACTATCCTTGAGCCACAGGCTCTTCTTATGTACATATTTATGACAATGTGTTATATAATAAACCGGAGCCTCGAATAAAGTGGGGTCTCTGTTCTTTTTACGTCATGTGTGAGTCGAACAAGAGTTTCTACTAACAAAGCGGAGTTTTGTTAAACCGGCTTCTACGGCCACACAGATATAAAGGAAATCACTAGGGGGCTTGGTCGTATCCGAACCATAGCTACACCTCTTGATCGGTTTAAAACCAAAAAGGGATATCACTAGGGGGCTTGGTTGTCTTCACACCATAGCTACACCTCTTGATAGGCTTTAATCCAAAAGGAAATTATGTGGATCCAAAGAGAATCTGTTGCATTAAGCACGGTTCAAACATAGGTAACCCCTGAGCATAGCTCACATATTACTTGGGGGTTCCTTGCTTCTCAAAGAACAATGAGCTTGAACCCTTGTAATAGGCTATCAAGCCAGGCTTGGAAGCCAGGTGTATTCACCTAAAACCCCGGGTTATCCTGCCTCTTTAAGTAAGCCACTCCGTCAAGGTAAACCTAGTATGACCCATCAAATGTTTGACAAGTCAATCCCATGGACCATGAACTTGTCAAAGTTAAAACGGTGATTCGTTAAAGATTGAGGTCCATCTTAAAAGGCTTTGCAAAATGGTTTAACTCAGCGGCCTGGCAGCCCATGAAAAGCCTTGCATATTTCTTTTATTTGTTGTTTTTTATGATAAAGGATTTATGAGTATTTTCTGATAAACCGGTGTTCTTTACAACCTGGCATGACTTTCAACGCTTAGTTGTCAGTACATGATCAGTTTTAACTCGGTAGTATATTCTTCCGGTCTGGTTTTTTGACTAGATATCACCAGCTATATGCAGCTATTCTAGCCGAATATGGTTTCTATGTGAACCAGCAAAAGGGCAAGGAGTTGACAACACTCCGGATTGGTGTTTTTTCACCTTTACCATACAAGCAGTTGGTCAGCCAACGAGGTATGTCACAGATATTATTTATTTTATCTGGTTAATATAAATCTTGGTTATCCATCCAAGTTATGTATATCTTTTTGTAACGACCCAACCCAAAATCGGTCAAGTCTCTGTGTAGCTGTACCATCCCAAGATCATGCTGGCACACACAGTACATTGATGAAAAGATTCAAAGTTCAATCACACCTGAATTTATTACACGATTCTCATATCGAGTCTTTATTACAATAGAATAAATTCGGCCGAAGGCCAACTCATGAGAAATAAACTAAATAAGCTGCGGAAGCGTAGACGAATAGCGAGTCCATCCGACTCCATAGGGCAATCGCCAAGCGTGGATCATAGCCTCACTCCTGGTCGGAAAACTCCTCTGCAACATAAGACGTTGCAGCCGTGTAGGTCAGCATTTTGAATATGCTGGCAAGTCATAGAGAGAACAACAATAATAATGCTAACACTATATGCAATTTGGCTGTGGGACTCTAAGTTTTATGTTTTTGCGAAAAAGCCAATTTTTCCCTATAACAAAGGACTTGCTTGCAATTACTACAAAATGTTGGTTGTTATTGAGATGGTTCCGTCAACCAATGTCTCATACCCAATTATTAAATAACCCCTCAATTAATTTATTAAGTTCAGTGTTGAGATTTCCGAAATACTCCAATCTCGAGAGGCTCATTTGTCCGTAACCGGGGACATGGCTAATCGATTAGGTTGTTACTCTGCAGAGTCTTGTGCACTTTACCCGCAAGAATCGTTCCCTCCTTTATGTCCTCGCACTGCCTGGTGTTTGAAGACGGGATGAACGAAACAGGGTCTTCCAAGGAGTTTCTCTGAGCACTACCAGTACCCATCCATGTCCTACCGTTCTTCTACATCTGCTGACACCGTCCGTCCAGAGTCACGCCTAGGGTCAACCCAGCCAGAGCCCATAATGGCTTGCGGCTGCACAGGTAAGCTTCCGGTCAAGGGGTATCCATCCGTCTCTTCGTGGCTGGGTGAAGCTTTCCGCAAGATGTCATGGCTCTTCTCCATGCATCCCAGCCATCCGCTGGTTTCTCCAGGGTGCCCGTCAACCGTCCTCCACCCAGTAGTGAATTTGAAGTCCATCTTGAGCTTGAAGTCATGGGGTTGTCATCATCTTGACTCTCACATCTCCCTTATGAATCACTTAACCAACCCCGTCTACGAGCATAGCAAAATAAACTACATCGTCCCGGGCAATGGTAAGGGTAACTGGGTTCATCCTACCTCATGATACTACTCAAGAACATAACTTAAAATTCTCCTACTGCATGCATGGTGGGGAGGAAAAATTCTAATGCAACAAAATCATAGGTATTGTAAAATATGATCAAATAACTTGCCTGGCTGACGGTCTTCAAGCGCTAGTGACTCGCGATAGCAAGCTTTGCACTCTGGAAATTCTATCGAGTCAAACAATAGCACAAATAAGTATTTCACTAATGACATATCAGCAAACTGAAGGAAACACACAAGCACTCAAACCAAAATCAAAGAAAACTCGGAGAAAACAAAATCAAGGTTTCCATCACATCAAGCAACAACAAAGAAATAGTTTTAACCTACTAACACTTTTCTTTACAGATCCAAAACAATGGTTTTACTAACTAACATAAAGGAAAACAACATACAAACTAGGTGCAAAAGGAATCAAACCAATATCTATTATAGAACTCCTGTTATACCTAAAACAAAACTAATAAGAAAATAAAATAAAACTTTTTATTTTGCTGTAAATAAATGTTCACTCTCTGTAACTACAGAAACTAATCTAAAATAAATTATAACATAGGAAAAATAAAATTTAAAAATAACTAGAATAGCAGAAAACAACAGCAAGCTAAATAAACTAGAAAAGCTTGTTTTCGCATAAAAACTATTTTTAATAAAGACTAAAAACGCCCAAATAACTTCCTACTGCTAGGAAAGGTCAAAACAAAGCAGTGACAAAAAGAATCAATAAAATTAAATAATCCTAACTCAATTTATAGCAAAAAAACTAATCTGACTAAAACTAATATAAAACAATTTTTAGAAACCTAAACATGGCCGAATCTAATTTCTACAGTAACTATAGGAAATTTGCAAACTAGAGCAAAAAGAATCAACTAAAAATATTAAATAACTTAAAAGATATAGATTTTACAAAACTGGAACTATTTTGTTTTAAAAACAGAAACTAAACAAAAACTAACGCGCTAATGGGCCGAAACGGTGGGCGATCAGAAACTAAATAGCGCTCGGGCGATAAATAGACTAAACCGTGCACGCGCTTAATAACAGAAAACCGACCGGTTCGATCTAACTAAACAAGGTAATTAAACCAAAATAAAACCACCTAAAACCGATCTAATCTAAATAAAACCTAACCCTTCACTACTTCTAATCTACGACATAGATTGCAGATCGAACGGTGGAGGGAAGGTGGCGGCTTACTATGGCGATGGTCGACGGCGACAGAGGGCGGCGGAGGTCGGCGTCGAGCGGGGCAGGGTCTCCGGCGGTCGGCGAAGGTGGCGAAGACGTCGGGCGGATGCGGTGAAGCGAGGCGGAGGTGGTGGTGATCTCGGTGGCGATCGAGGGTGACGGTAGTGAGCGACACAAGCTCGACAGAGCTCCTGGTGAGCTCCATCTCCAGCGATGGGCGGCGATGCTCAAGCCGGCGGCTCCGACGATTCCTGGGCGAGGAGAGGATGTCAGAGAGATGCGGAACGAACAGGAGGTTCGGGTGGTGTAGCTTGGAAGCAAGGGGGATGCTCACCGGTGGCAGGCGGGGCGGCGAACCAAGGCGGTGGTGGCGAGATGCGTTTGGCGAGGGCGATAGCTATGGGTGGAGTTGAGGTAGGGTTTTTGGGGGGTTCGGAAGAGGAGGCCGAGGGGTTTATATAGGGCATCAGCATGGGCGAGGGGGCGACATGGCGATCCCGAGAAGATCGCGGTGTCGGGCGCGCTCTACGCGTGCTCCGGTGCGGCGTGTCGTGGGCGAGGGGTTAGGGATAGGGTGGGGCTCCAGGTCAGTGAGAGGGAGAGAGGAGGCGGCGAGCGGTCGACCAAAGCGGAGAGGGTTCGGGCGTCGAGCGCTGGGGCAGGCCGGCTCGGTCGCTGGTGGGCTGCGGCTCGGCGCTGCTGGGTCGGTTGGCCTGGCTCGCGCCTGGGCCTTTTCCCTTTTTTTGAATTAAGGCAGAGAGAGAAAAAAAGAGAAATCTATAATATTTCTATATAGGACATATATATATATATATCAAAATTCTCAGGGCAAATAATCCTATAGCGTGGGCATTTTTGTAGAGGCAAAATAGAAACTAAAAAAGAACATTTTCTGCAAACTCCAAATAAAATCCAAATTTGAATACTGAAAGCACAAGTGCTCCATAGGTGGTTTTGATAATTGATGACAACATATCTCTTGTTGGACTAACATTTCTATCTAGCATGTTTCAGATAAGTTCAACAATGGAGTGGCATGGACTAAAGGTTGTGGGAACTCCTTCAAGATGCTAAGGACAAAGGATTGGCTAAAGCTTCAAGCTCAAGACTCTTCATTTTACATTTTAGTGATCCAAGATCACATTGAGTCCATAGGAAAAGCCAATACTATCAAGGAGGGATGAGGTGTTGCTTAATGAGCCTCTTGCTTCATGTGCTTAATGATATGCTCCAAAATCCTCAGCTACTTTCCCACTTCCACATATGACCTAAACCCAAAGCCAAACTCGGACCTACCGATTATTCCTATCCGGCGCCACCGAGTTTCACCGGTCATAGCCACTGCCAGAAACCCTAATCAGTTCGGTCTCACCGAGATGGGCTTGCAAACTCTCTGTTACCTATTGCAATATTTTCGGTCCCACCGAGATATGCAATCGGCACCACCGAGTTTGCTTGGCCAACTCTCTGTTTCACTTATTACCCAAATCGGTCCCACCGAGTTTGAGTAACCGGTCAAACCGAGTTTTGGATTTACCCTAACCCTAGCACATCGGTCCCACCGAGTTGATCCAGTCGGTCCCACCGAAAATCTCTAACGGTCACTAGGTTTCCTATTTCGGCCTGACCGAGTTTGTTGATTTGGTCCCACCGAGATTGGTAAATCATGTGTAACGGTTGGATTTTGTGTGGAGGCTATATATACCCCTCCACCTCCTCTTCATTCGTGGAGAGAGCCATCAGACTAAGCCTACACTTCTAGCATCCTATTTCTTAGAGAGAACTACCTACTCATGTGTTGAGGCCAAGATATTCCATTCCTACCATATGAATCTTGATCTCTAGCTTTCCCCGAGTTGCTTTCCACTCAATCCTTCTTTCCACCAGATCCAAATCCTATGAGAGAGAGTTGAGTGTTGGGGAGACTATCATTTGAAGCACAAGAGCAAGGAGTTCATTACCTACACACCATTTGTTACTTCTTGGAGAGTGGTGTCTCCTAGATTGGCTAGGTGTCACTTGGGAGCCTCCGACAAGATTGTGGAGTTGAACCAAGGAGTTTGTAAGGGCAAGGAGATCGCCTACTTCATGAAGATCTACCGCTAGTGAGGCAAGTCCTTCGTGGGCGATGGCCATGGTGGGATAGACAAGGTTGCTTCTTCGTGGACCCTTCGTGGGTGGAGCCCTCCGTGGACTCGCGCAACCATTACCCTTCGTGGGTGGAGCCCTCCGTGGACTCGCGCAACCATTACCCTTCGTGGGTTGAAGTCTCCATCAACATGAATGTAGGATAGCACCACCTATCCGAACCACGGGAAAAACATCCATGTCTCCAATTGCGTTTGAATTCTCCAAACCCTTCCCCTTACATTCTTGCAAGTTGCATGCTTTACATTCCGCTGCTCATATACTCTTTGCATGCTTGCTTGATATGTATTGTGTATGTTGAAATTGTGCCTAAAACTCCACTCAAACCAAAAAGGCCTAAAAATTGCAACTTTAGCACTAAATGTCTAATCACCCCCCTCTAGACACATCTACTTCTAGATCCTACAAGTGGTATCAGAGCTTTGGTCTCCATTGCCTTGGTTTAATCACCATTGGAGGAAGATGGATGTGTCTACCTTAGGGAGTCTCAGACATAGAGTGCCTATTCTTGATGGAGAGTATTTTCATGAGTAGAAAAATGAGATGCTTGTAATTTTCAATCAATATCATTTGAACAAGTATATTGCTAGCCCTTGTGCACCTCATATTGATCCTTTGCATCCTACCCTAGATGAAGATATTGACATGATTCGCAATCTTAGAACTATTGAGCTCATCATTAGAGGATTGCCCAAAAATTTGATTGCTAGTTTGCCTACTCTTAATTGTGCCTATACTATATGGAAATTTCTTGAGGAACGATTTCCCGATCATTCCTTGAAAACTTTGGATGAAATTCTCCATAAATCTATTGCCTTGAGTAAGATGAACTCTAGTGATCCTAGTTTTGGTAATTGTCTATTTGAACTTACCAATCTTAAGCATGCTAAAGGAGATGTTGGAATCATTAGTGATATCATATTCGAAGCTATAAGAATTCATAAAAGTGACCACTTTGATGATCATTTATCTAATGAATTACCCTCTCTAGGAAATGATGAGTCACAAGATCATGATGAACATGGATACTATGATGATGATGATGATAGTGACTTCGATCTTGATGATGCAATGAGACATTTTGGTCTTATGGCAAATCTTCGGGGATATGAATCAGGAGGAAAGGAAAGGGTTCTTGATAGTGGATGTACTGATCATATGACCGGAGATGAAGAGATGTTTCGTGAGCTTGCTGAAAATGACGGCCCTCGAAA